>NC_142930.1:133980417-134132917 GCF_046866305.1 Octopus bimaculoides
ATTCCCTGCCCTCATTTCTTGTATATATATATATATATATATATATATATATATATATATACAAACGATATATGAGTATATGCATATATATGTACATGTATGTATATACGTTCATCCACATGTACATATAGATACATAACTGGGTACTATATCTCTCTCTCTCTATCTCTCGTTGCTCACTTTTATTCTACTTCCTCCCCTCCTTTTCCCTCTGCTACTCTTTCTCTTCATACAGCCTTGGTCACGTGTGTGCGGCTGCTATTTCTTTTCGTTCTTGGAATCACCAAGCTCGCACGTACTTCTTTGCCCCTCCTGTACGTGCTTCACAGCGTTCGAGACATACACACTTCACGTCTGGCTGTACAGCCTTTTTGTTTGTTTATTTCACCGTTTCGTTTTCCTGTCTTGTTTTCCGTCCGCCACTACCCTCCACGAAAACAATTTAATTTGTGTTCGTGGGAAGAACCATTTTAACGATGCGTACTGCCTTAATTCTTCGAAACGCCGGGGTTTTAATGGTGGCAGCTGATGAAGGGGATGTTTCTATGTGGCCTACTTGTTTGTTGCATCTTGTTTACCATTTTTGTCCTTGTTCTTTTGCCACGTCATGTACCCAGTTATGTATCTATATGTACATGTGGATGAACGTATATACATACATGTACATATATATGCATATACTCATATATTGTTTGTATCACGACAGAACGCACGCGTTACCTTTATACAGTAAGTTTATATATATATATATATATATATATATATACATATTTATGTAAGTATTATACATACATATACATATGTATATATATAATTATATATATATGTATATATAGATAAAAACATGTAGGTGGCATACGAGTGGGTATATATTTATAAAAAAGAAGTTTGAAAACGCCAATATATAAAAAATGAATTTTAATTAAAAGTTTTGTCAGAGATATTTTTATCATGTTTCGGTTCTTGTAAAAACGAACCTAATCAAAAATACATATTTAAAAAAATGAAATTAAATGAAAAGTTCATAATTGTTTCTTACTGGTGTCAATAGTCCACGTGGGGACATTTTTTGTTGGTTGTAGTAGTAGTAGTGACCGTGTTGGTAATGGTAAATGGCAGTGACCTCTGTCCGTGTCAGTAGCAGTAGTTAATTGGTTGTAGTGGTAGGGGTGGAAACAGCATCAGTAGGTGCAGTAGGGGCAGCAGCAGTAGTAGTAGTAGTAGTAGTAGTAGTAGTAGTAGTAGTGACCGAAATATCAGCAGTAGTAGTGACCGTAATAACAGTAGTAGTAGTAGCAGTAATAGCAACAGCAGTAGTAGTGATAGTAGTAGCAGTGACTGTTAGTAGTGGCCGTAATAGTAGTAGTAGTAGTGACGTAATAACTAATATATGATTTTAATGTTACTGGCTCAGGGTGTTTAAACTTGGCCCGAATTTACCTTTTCA
Source organism: Octopus bimaculoides (assembly GCF_046866305.1). Classification (NCBI taxonomy): domain Eukaryota; kingdom Metazoa; phylum Mollusca; class Cephalopoda; order Octopoda; family Octopodidae; genus Octopus; species Octopus bimaculoides. The sequence goes on from NC_142930.1 coordinate 133,981,865, forward strand.
AAGGGATGTGATAAACCTATTATAATGGGCAATACTACGTGTACTTTTTCTTTTGTGATGTAATCTTTGGACTAACAATGGTTGCGGCTGAGGAGAGCTTCACACCATCTTTTATATCAATAATATAACTATGCTGATATAATAACAGATTGTTCATAAAGCTTGAAACACGTGTACCGCGATATCCTTTGTGTTCTGTTTTTAATCTATGTTTGATATATATATATATACACACACACACACACACACACACACACACACACACACACACACACACACACACACACACACACACACACACACACACACACACTGACGTAGTTTAACTCTTTTTCTCCGTTTGCAAACGCTCGGTTATCCAAGACGAGGCAAAGAACGAGCCGGAGCTTTACTAATTGATATCTGAGAGGTTCGATGAAATAACTCATGAACACTGCGATAGCTTCTGCCAAAAGATGCTCCGTTACGTCGGGCCAAGTTTAAACACCCGGAGCCAGTAACATTAAAATCATATATTTGTTATTACGGTCACTACTACTACTACTACTATTACGGTCACTACTACTACTACTATTAAGGTCACTACTAACAGTCGCTGCTACTACTATTACTACTACTACTGTTATTACGGTCACTACTACTGCTGCTATTTCGGTCACTACTACTACTACTGCTGCCTCTGCTGCTACTGTTGCTGCTTGTGCTGCTTCCACCCCTAACACTACAACCAATTAGCTACTGCTACTGACACGGACAGTTGATTGGCAGCCCAGTCAAGATGGTATTTTCTCCTTCTCCTATTCTTGTTTTTGCACACATCTACAAAATGACTTTCTAAAATGAAATTCCATTATGCAGCTGAGGAGTACATTTTCATTGCACATCTTATGTGGTGATCTCGCTACATAAATAAATCAAGTTTGTACGAAACGTACGTACTGCTATAACCTATTGAATTTTTGTTGCTTTTCTTCAAATTTTATTCACCAAATCTCTTGATTTTGTTTTTGGTTTTTACCCTACCAAATTCTGGTGCCTCAAACATTTTAAGTACCACATTTAATCTTTTGATTAAATCTATATTATTATTATCATATATATATATATTAAAATATCCTATTGAAGAATTTTAGTAACTGCCATCTGTCTGATCTCATATACAATTTTAACCCCGTGTTTAATTATTATAAAGAACAATATAATATCAATCGATAGCTTAGCCTGTTCTTTTCAAGTAATAAATTCAACTAATTCGTAATACTATTATTTAAATTACATTTATCATCTTTAAATTAACCTTAAATATCTTTAGATTAATAGCTTGATATATTTATTTAAATATATCGTCCAGTTAGTCATAATATTTAAGCAAATATATATATATATATATATATATATATATATATATATATATATATATATATATATATATATATATATGTATATATATATATGTATATATATATATGTATATATATATATATATATATATATATATATATATATATATATATATATATATATATATATATATATATATATATATATATATATATATATATATATATATATATATATATATATATATATATATATATATATATATATATATCTTTTATTCTTCAATTCTAAGTCTACATTTCGGATAAGTAAATCGTAATTGACTCAAAGCAAATAAATTTATTTACCTCGTCGTTATTATAAACTCTTACATAAAAAAATGTATTTCATCAATTTATTATTGTTACTGCCCTAGTATTAATGTGATGTGTTATTTTAAAAATAAAATAAAATGTATTAAATCACTATATAAACCAATTCACTTATAATATCACTTACAATCTAAGGGAAGATAACATTTCACACTTATATTAAAATAGAGTACATTGTTAATTCCTGTTATCAATTTGTTTATCTCCGCTACGAAGAGGAAATAATAGGAGATTTTTGGTAGAATAAATTAATAACTGATTATCACGTTATTATAATTCTAAATATGGCGCTTTAATAACTAAAATAAAATCAAAATAAAGTTTCTGTTATCTTTTATATGCTCATATGCTTACATACATACATATTTACATATAGATACATGTACGTATATGCTTATTGACCAGCACTAAATTATTAATATATAAACATACTACTATATGCAGTCATATATTTGATCTCACTCCCAAAAATATGTATCGATCAGATTGCCTCGGTAAGCAGTTGCGCACCTATACATATCAAGTAAGTACACATACATATATTCAGTGGGGGGGAAATAAATATTCGTACATGTCAAAATTCTTCATTTATTTAATTTCTAATGAACATAAATGGGATATACCAATACTATATTTGCATACACATACATAAACTAAGAATATACAAAAGAAACTAATAAATTATAGTAACTAATGAATTTATATACAATTATAAATATTTAGGGGGGAAAAAGTATTCCTACAGAACATAAATAACTGATAATTTTGACTTAATACTTCGTAGCATAACCATTATTCAGTTCCACTTCAACCAATCTCTTCTTCTAGTTCTTAATCAATGACTCGTATGTTTCTTTAGGATTTTTTTCCCATTCTTCTTGACAAATTTTCTTCAAATCTCGAATGCACATTGGTGCTCTTGAATGAATTTTAATTTTCAAATAACGCCACAAATTCTCAATGGGGTTCAAGTCAGGTGACTGGCTTGGCCATTCTAATAATTTTATATTGTGATTGACAATCCATTTTTGGTAGACTTCGCCGTGTACTTAGGGTCATTATCCTGTTATAAAACCCACCCTTCACAAAGCTGGAGCTTTTCTACAGAGTCCCATAAATTATTGTTCAAAATATTTTGGTACATCTCTGCATTTATTCTACCATCTATCACATATAAATTGCCAGTGTCATTTGCAGAGAAACACCCCTACACAATGATATTGCCATCTCCAAACTTTACTACGCGAATTTCCTCCAAACAATTCAATTTTTGACTCGTCTGTCCAAAGAACATTTTCCCAGAATGTATCAGATTTATCTTTATGTTCATAAACATATTTTAAACGGGCATCTCTATGCCTTTTAGTCAAAAGTGGAGTTTTTCTAGGAGAGCATGACTTCAATTCATTCCTATGAAGTTCATTGCTGATTGTTCATAGTGTAACACTAGTCCCTGAAGCTAACAAATCGTCTTGCAACTCATTTCTGGTGATCATTGCGTTTTTCTCGATACTTCACTTCATTTTTCTTAAAGATCTAGGGGAAATCTTGCGTGGTGCACCGGATCTTATTCTGTTTTCAACAGTTCTCGATTTTTTATATCTTTGAATAAATGAAGATATGGTAGAAAATGGAATACAAAGGGTTTCTGATATTTTCCTGTAACTTTTACCTGCTTTCCACTGTTCAATGATTAAGTTTTTTTTCACTGAATTTGTGAGTTCTTTACTTTTCGCTATTATTACAACACTACTTTATGTTGTCTCAGTGCTGAATGAAAAGCTAGCGTTTTGACACTTAAAAATGACCACTGATAAGATTATTGGAACAAACGAGAAAGTCCTAGTAAAAAAAAATATTTTAACAGTATTTTGTAGCATAGAAACTCATAAATTTATTCTGTACGGATACTTTTTTCACCCCAAAATATATTTATAATTGTATATAAATTGATTAGTTACTATAATTTGTTAGTTTCTTTTGCATATTCTTAGTCTATGCATGTGTATGCAAATATAGTTTTGGTATATCCCATTTATGTTCATTAGAAATTAAATAAATAAAGAATTTGACATGTACGAATATTTAATTCCCCCAACTGTATATACACATCTATTTTACATCATAATATAATTATTAATTATATATATATCGATACAACAACAAAAACGTATATTATTAAATTTGTATACCACATAGCCCAAACATCATAATATATTGGAGAGGATTTCGTCTTGAATTATATACATCAATTTTAATTATTCTGATCCTATAAGATGGGTCATTTTTACTTTCATTAATTTTATCTTTATATAATGGCATATATTATTTTGCTCCGGAAGTTAAACATTCATATAATTATAATACACTCAAAACAATTAGATATTTTATACTACACTTTTTATATAAAAGTACGTTTTATACTTATATATATTATTATTAAATATACCCATATTCAAATTTATTCACAGAAAAGAGAAGAATATACATATATATAACCAATATGTTTACATACCCACACACACACACACCAAAATCTATAAATGTAGTCAAAATTGCATATATATATATATATGTTTTGCGCGTGATGCTGTTTTTGGGAGTCGTATTGTTTTGGCATAGAAATAGTAGTTTTGGCTGCTATTTCTAATTTTCGGTGTGTGGTGAAGCAATACTTGCTAAACCCTAAATTTTTAATTATGTATATATATATATAATAAAATGGAACTTTATTTTGATTTTATTTTATTTATTAAAGCATCATATTTAGAACTATAATAACGTGATAATCAGTTATTAATTTATTCTACCAAAAATCCCCTACTATTTCCTCTTCGTGGCGGCGATAAATAAATTAATAACTGGATTTAACGATGTACTCTATTTGAATATAAGTATGAAATGTTATCTCCCCAGAGATTGTAAATGATATAAGAGAATGGATTAATATATTGATTAAATACATTTTATTTTCTTTTTTTAAGTAATACATAATACTACTATTAGGGTAGGAATATGATTAATGATAAATTGATGAAATGTATTTTTTTATGTAAGAGTTTATAATAACGACGAGGTAAATAACTATATTTGGTTTGAGTCAATTACGATTTACTTATCCGAAATGTAGACTTAGAATTGAAGAATTATATATATATATATATATATATATATATATATATATATATATATATATATATATATATATATATATATATTTGCGTAAATATTATGACTAACTGGACGATATATTTAAATAAATATATCAAACTATTAATTTAAAGATATTTAAGGTTAATTTAAAGATAATAAATGTAATTTAAATAATAGTATTACGAATTAATTGAATTTGTTACTTGAAAAGAACAGGCTAAGCTATCGATTGATATTATATTCTTGTTTATAACTAAACACGGGATTAAAATTGTATATGTGATCAGATAGATGGCAGTTACTAAAGTTGATCAATAGGATTCATTTTTTTTAATATATCGTATTTCAAGATGCGGTTTTGACAGCAAATTAGGGAGATTCTCGGTCGTTGTTTTGATTAGATATTCAGGGTAGAAGTAATGAGTAGACAATAATATGAATGAAAGGAATTGAATACTAACAAAGTTACGCTTGTAAGCTTCAGTTTGCAATTTGATTTGGCGAGTGAAATTAATGAGTTAGAAAAATAAATTAATATAACGATCACAAAGAAGAAAACTAAAGGTGCTAACTTTAGATATTAAAATATTTAATTATTATCCACTGATGAATTCCAAATAATTTAATATAATAATGTGCATTACTTTTGTTGAAATACATATTCTTCAACTATACACCTAAATATGATCTTTTGGGACATAAACAGCTGTCTGCTTAAATTAAATAAATAATCCATATTACCATCACCATCCATTCCATTTACCTGATGACATTTATTCGACTCCGTCTAATAAGTTAATTCTTCCAATGATTTTTATTCATATATATTCATACAGAAACGAAAGAAATCCCTTAAATAAAGTGATTTAAAAAATTGAAAACCTAGGGAAAAACGCCCTAAACGGAAGAAGTACTTTCATCCGGAAATACACACACACACACACACACACACACACACACACACACACACACACACACACACACATATATATGTATATATAGATGACTTGCCCTTAGTTAATTATAGAGTGAAGTAAATGTAAGACAATTTTCAAAACAGAAAATCATGGAAGATACACTGAATGAATCTTAAATAAATTCAATAGATTAACCTTCAGTTATCTAACAACTAATTTACTTTGCTTCATTGTATCTTAATTTAAAAACCAAAAAGAAGTTTGTCTGTTTCAGTTATTGTTGTGAGAATATTTTTTCTGTTGGAAGCTGCAGTTAAGTAATCAGTATATCAGTCTATCTATGAAAACTTAATGGCTGTAGTGCACTAATTATGCTGACCTGTGTTCATAACATGAATTGTTATCCGTCAGTTGCGCCATCAACTCCTGGTGTAACAACAGCTACATGAGCATTATGAGTAGTGTATGCAATTAGGTGTTACCTTAACAAATTGCAGTATTACATTTGAATCCTCTCATATGTAAAAATCTGAAATAGATTGACATTCATAACTGGGTATAAAACTTTCCCTCAAGCTGTATAACGCCATGAAAGTCAGAATGTGCTGCATAGTATCACGTCATCTATAAATGTCAACAGTAGATTAAAAGTCAAAGAAATTCTAGTCTACGCTTTTAATTTATTTCCTAATTATACCGTCTACTTCTGTCTATACACATTTATAAGTTGGCAATGTGTGAAGGGTTTCATAAACGTTTCTGAGGGAAGTCTTCTTAGACTATATTTTAGAAGATATAGGATATACTTTAAACAGCAATAACAAACTGACAATCTTTTCAATAGTAAAGGAATATTTCTGCAGAAATGTTTTGTCTTTTTATCACATTAGACATCGTAGCATCTTTAAAATAGAAATCAACAGAAATTATGTAAGCAATTCACTTATGCTTAAATGACATTTTGTAGGAAAATATTTTTAAAAAGAATTTTCAAGCATGTCATTAGAAATCTATAGTCCATCAGGTTTTAGTTTCGTTTTACATTTGTACAGCTATCCAATTTCTATCACAGGTCGTTAAATTTTAGAGCATTATTGTGAAAACACATGTTGGTTAACCATATCTTCGTCAAGTTTGCAATTCATAATAGATTTTGAACATTAATAAGAATGAAATTAATAGAGATATGAGGAAAGATAAACTATAAATACGACAAATTCACTTATGAAACATTTTGCAGTTTCTATCATTATTAGATGGACACTGCCGTTGACATTTACGGTTTTCTCATTTTAAGGAAAAGGATTTCGCTTTTATATTTGCTTATAATTGTGTTTGAATGTTAATTTTGTGACGACTATCTTATATTTTGTATAGACTTGTAATAACATGTGATAAATACATAATAATATTCCAAAATATTGCAATAATATCTGAATATTCTTTCATTTTATTTCTCATAGTTTTATGGCGGCAGTTATATAACATGCCCCAATGAACATGGCAAGTGGACGGTATATGGTATTGGTTCATCAAGGTCATGTTATGGTCGTGAATTAGTTCCTTCGGCGTATACTGACATATATGAGATGAAAGATTGGATTGAAGAAGAAATTTAACAAGTTAAATACAAGATGTTTGTTATAATGTTAATTATTAATGATTAATTTGATTTAAATTGATTTCATTAACTGCTTAATTCCACAATTAAATTTTGCAAATTCTAACCATATGACTAACTTTCGAATCTTATTTGTTGCTTGCTTATTTTTATTAACCTTATTTGTTCTCTAAAGATTTATATACCACGTCTAAACATACTAATTTATACTTTTAAAATACCTACATTAATCATAAATATTCTAAATATCTGAATAAAACAATTTTCTCAAAAATATCCCCAGTCAAATGGTTCACGCCAACTGAAAGATTTATGATTATTAATTAATTTTACAGGCGAAATCCCACTTATCAGTTTAATGTGTATTTAGACCTTCCTAGACTCTGAAATGACTTACGAGTTGTGAGATTATGTGATTGTTTCTTCATCAGGCTACAAAAGCAATTAGATTTTGAAGTTGTAAACGTTCTTTTACTATGTTATTTCTTTTCAACTAGGGGTTTCATTTTTACTTATAATTCATTTATTTGCAAGCTGCATGATACTCTACGTAATTCTTAACATTTTAATTCATTAAAATTTTTACGCATCACTCCTAATGATCAAAGATTTATTGTTTCAAATATTTTTTATAATACATTCGTAATTATGAATGATTTTCAATAAAGCTTAATAACTGTGAAATTATTTTGTTTTTTCTTTATTCATATTAGGAGCATTTGTTCCTTAACATTAAAAAGTAAAATACATCCCATACAATGGTATATAGAATAACGTTTGGAATTAAATACAATAAAATCCACACTTCTCATGTTTACAGGATGAAGGTGAGATACCCCGTAACACAGTGGGAGCACTAGAAAAGAGTTTATCTTCATTTAGTGTATGTAGGGTTCTTTAAAATGTCCAACGTCAACTACAGAGAAAAGAGAAAGATGGAGTGAGGAAGAAGAAGAGGGAGAGAGAAAGTAGACGTGTGAGAAACTAAATATAAAAGGAATCAAATGTGTAGAAAAAAATAATACAATTTTGAAAGTGGTTGACAAGACATAGGAGACAAAGAATGAGATTGTAAAAACTGATCACAGGAATCCTGCACGGTCAGGCAAGCATGACAACAGGAACATAAAGAAAACTGAAAGCTTGGAAATACTGTGTGTGTATGGGTTTATATATATAAATATATATATATATATATATATATATATATATATATATGGCTCGTGTGTTCTCGTCTACGTTTGTTTGCAATGTCCTGTACCCAGATATGCACCTATACATACAGGTGGATGTCGGTATGCACATACCTGTACGTATATATGCATATACTCATTTACTTTTGTTTTTACATGATTGAACGCAGCGTCTCACAAAAATTGTAAGTAGTTCGTAAACTTATCCTCCGACGCTACTCTATCTCTCTCTCTTTCTCTTTCCTTTCTCCCCCCCCCCCTCGTTCTTCCTCTGTACTACTACGTATCTCGCCTTACCCCTCTTGTTCTTCCTCTGTACTACTACGTATCTCGCCTTACCCCTCTTGTTCTTCCTCTGTTACTACTACGTATCTCTTTTTTCCCCCTCGTATTTCCTCTTTTTCTTTTTTCCTCTCGTTGCTCACCATTCTTCTACTTCCTCCCTCTCTTTCTCCCTCTACCACTCTCTCTCTTCCCTTTACACCGGCATGGTCACATGCTTCCGGTCAATAATCCTTTCCTTCCTTGGCTTTCGCCAAGTAACACACGCCACCACTTTGTCTCTCTCGGTTCCGTGCCTCATCGCGTTCATACACACATAATTTTTCTCGTCTGGCCGTAAAGCCTTCTGTTTGTTTTCCTGTCTTGTTTTTTGTCCGCCACTACATTCCTCCATGGCTAGATTTAATTTGCGTATACAGATTTAATCTGCGATCCATGGGACGAGCCGTTTTAACGTTGCGTCCTGCCCGAAGCTCGTCGAAACGCCGGTGTTAAAACGTGGGTAGCTGATGAAGTAGAATGTTCTCTATGTGGCTCGTGTGTTCTCGTCTACGTTTGTTTGCAATGTCCTGTACCCAGATATGCACCTATACATACAGGTGGATGTCGGTATGCACATACCTGTACGTATATATGCATATACTCATTTACTTTTGTTTATATATATATATATATATATATATATAAACAAATAGTAAACGAGTATATGCATATATACGTACAAGTATGTGCATACCGACATCCACCTGTATGTATAGGTGCATATCTGGGTACAGGACATTGCAAACAAAACGTAGACAAGAAAACACACAAGCCACATAGAGAACATTTTCCTTCATCAGCTACTCCCGTTTTAACACCGGCGTTTCGAAGAGCTGGGTAGGACGCATCGTTAAAACGGCTCTTCCCATGGACCGCAAATTAAATTTGTATACACAAATTAAACCTTGCCATGGAGGAATGTAGTGGCGGACAAAAAACAAGACAGGAAAACAAACGGAAAAGGCTATACGGCCAGACGGGAAAAATTATGTGTGTATGAACGCTAGAGAGAGAGAGAGAGAGAGAGGTGTATATGTATATATATATATATATATATATATATATATATATGAAAAAAGAAAAAGAATGACTTGACTGATAGTTCTAATAAGTTTAATTAATCATTTTTTTTTAGATTTGTAATAATATAAATTTAATTCATAGATCTAGTAAGTTCTTTGTAAACTTAGATTATTTTATTATTTTATTCGGATCTTGTTCAAAACGGGGGCACCAGTATTTTCTTAACGAAACACTTTGAAACTTGGGACACTAGTAGAATGTGTCATATAAAACATCTTTTTCTCTTAGTCTTCTTAACAAAAAAAACGTACATCGCAAGTTATTTCATGTTAAAGTTGTCGTATTTCTGTAATTTCAACCAATGACTGACGTCCATTCAGCCGTAAAAATTAAGTGCTGACTACGTAAACAAACGATTCTCGGCGGTGAAAAAATTATTTCCTTGTCAAAAAATGGCTGAAGCATATTGGCAGTAGCTAATAAACCTTTCTCTTATAGGCACAAGGCATGGTTTTTGAGGGAAGGAGCAAGTCAATTAGAGTTAGGGTTAGGGTTAGGTTAGGGAAAACGAACACACCTGTGTTGCCTCTGCAAAATGTCAGAAGTAATGGAGATTAAATACGCTTTACACCGCTTAAAGTGCCAAAGTGTAAACAGCTGAATACTTGTCAGTGATTAGTTGAAATTATCAAAATAAGACAATTTTTTACATGAAATAAATCCGAATACAAAAATTTTTTTCTGTTCTATCACACAAAATAGATAAGTATACGAAGTTTGAAAGTCTTTCGGTACCAAAAACACTACATAAAACATAAATGAAAACTGGTGCCCCCGTTTTGAACAAGATCCCCAACATCTGTTGTCAAGCGATGGTGGAGGACAAACGCAGGCACAAGCACACAAATATATATATATATATATACGACGGGCTTCTTTCAGTTTCCGTCTACCAAATCCACTCACAAGGCTTTGGTCGGCCATCTTCAAACTGAAAAGTATGTTTTACTGGTTGCTTAAATAGCACAAGATTTTATTCTTACAAGTATACATTCAACAAAAATATACAGAAAAAAATAAAAAGAATATAAAAAAATATATAAAAGAGCATAAAAAAATTATTAAAAAAAAAAAATATATATAAAACATATATACGTATATATATATACATATATATGTATATATATATGCATATATATATATATATCTATATCTATATATGTATATATATATACATATATATATATATATATGATTTTGAAATCCGTGTTGCTTATTTTTTGATTTTGATCATCTATCCTTTTAGGATACGATATTCGGGTGCCTACGCATAAGTACCATATTGAACCTTGAATCTATATCTAAACCGTCTACATATATATATATATATCTATTTGTGTGTGTGTGTGTGTAAAGAATACAAAAGGTAAATGGAATAAAAAAAGGAAGACAAATATATAAATAGGAATAAAAAAATAAGTGTAGTAGTAATTGGGAACAGTGGGGAGTAGAGTTAAAACCATCAAAATTAAGGAAATGGTATATCTTGGAGCGGTCACTAGTGTTGTGCTCTTGTCAAAATATGACCTGTGTAATGTTTATTGATTTGAGGTCACCTATTCAGTTCTCACAGGTGGTATTGTGTTCATATATATATATGGACATTGCCTTCCTAAAGAAACGACATGTTTTTTCTGTCTCTTCTCTCGTGACACGTCTACCTAGCGTTCATAATAAGTTTTCTATCGTCTTGGCTCAACAGCCCTCACTGTTTGTTTTTACTGTCTTGTTTTCACTGTCATGTTCTTGTTAACACTTTCACCCTCCTCAAAAAATTCCAAATTTTATTTAATTTGCTTTGTGGGAAGGACTGTTCCAACGAAGTCGCGTATTGTCCTTGCTTTCGAACGAAACGTGGAGTAGATGAAACAGGGACAACTGGAGAATACTCTTTATGTTGCATGTCTTGTTTCTCTATTTGTTTTTTTTCGTTGTTCGGAAAAAGTTCGTTTTCTGTTTTGTTTTTATGTTTTCGTTTCTCATTGTGTTTAACGTTTTTCTTTTTATGTCCTGTACCTATATATGCATGTATGTATACATATAGATGTAGGTATGTACATATATGTATGGATATATGCATATATTTATATTATATTATATTATATTATATATATATATATATATATATATATATATATATATATATAGTCAATCCTATATATATATAGTCAATCCTAACAAGCAAGAAAAAAACACGAATAAACAACAACGTGAGGACGTGGAATAAGTACAGTGTTATTGGACGCTCAGGAAAGGAAAGAAAAAAAAAAGGATTTCACGTTTCAAGCGGAGCCCTTCATCAGAAATATACGAAATGTCTGAAGAAGGGAAGACAGAGAAAGAAAATCGCCAACGATGCACACGCGGATATATATATATATATATATATATATATATATATAATTTTTTAATTAAGGTACTCAGAAACCTGGATGTTTGTACATTTACAGATTTTTATTAATGTCACATATTAAATGAAGCGCTTTTCACCTAGTCGTGTAGGTTTTTCAAATTGTTTTGAGAAACCTACACGACTAGGTGAAAAGCGCTTCATTTAATATGTGACATTAATAAAAATCTGTAAATGTACAAACATCCAGGTTTCTGAGTACCTTAATTAAAACATTTTTTCTATATAATTTCTGTACATCACCTCCAAACCTTCAAATATATATATATATATATATATATATATATATATATATATATATATATATATACACACACACACACATGCATATATACACATACACACATATATATACACATATATGCATACATGCATACATGCATGTACATACACGCATACACAGACACACATGTTTGCATATATGCACATATATACACACACTCATACATATATATTTATACATATACACACATACGTATATATATATATATATACATACAGATATTTACAAACACACATGCACATACATAAACATATACGCACATAGACACATATGCATACACACGCACATACGTATATACACACTTATATATGTATAAACACACACACATACATACTTACATACATATGTTCTTGTGCATACATACACACATATAAACGTACGCACATACATACATATAAATTTATACACACACGCACATATATATATATATACATATATATCCAAACATATATACACACACATCCACACACACATACATACACATATATACACACATACACACATGCATACACATTAATGCACACACATATATTTGCATACGCACACACACACACATATATATATATCTGCACTACAATTACACAGCCAAACTTTCATACATGCATACATGCTCTTATATATGCATACATATTTATACATAAACATATACATATATACATATGCACATACATATATATATATATATATATATATATATATATATATATATATATATATATATATATATATATATATATATATATATATATATACCTATATATATACACACATAAACACATATACACACTTAGACACACACATACACACACGCACGAACACACACATACACACACACACACACACACACATATATATATATATACACACACACACACACACATATATATATATATAATTTGCTTTGCGGGAAGAGCTATTCTAAGAACGCGTTCTGCCTCATCTTCGAAACGCTTTGTTTAGAATAGAGGCAGCTGACGAAGGAAAAGTTCCATATGTGGCTTGTCTGTTTTCCTATGTGTTCATTCTGTTGCCCGTAAAAAAGTTCGTTTTTTTTGTGCTTTGTTTATGTTTCCGTTCCTATTTTTGTCCACGTTTTTTTGACGTATTGTACCCAGATATGCATCTATATATACATGTAGATGTAGGTATGTACATATATGCATGTATATATGCATATGCTCACATATCATTTGTACTAATATACATACATACATATATATATATATATATATATACACACACATACACATATACGCACACAAATTCATATGCATATATATACTCATATGCATACACATATCTATATAATACAGTGGGGGGGGGGGGAATAAATATTCGTACATGTCAAAATTCTTTATTTATTTAATTTCCAATGAACAGAAATGGGATATACCAATACTATATTTGCATACACATGCATAAACTAAGAATATGCAAAAGAAACTAATAAATTATAGTAAATAATGAATTTATATACAAGTATAAATATTTAGGGGCGAAAAAAGTATTCGTACAGAATAAATTTATGCGTTTCTATGTCACAAAATACTGTTAATTTTTTTTTTCTTTTTAGAACTTTCTCGTTTGTTCCAATAATCTTATCAGTGGTTATTTTTAAGTGTCAAAACGCTAGCTTTTCATTCAGCACTGAGACAACATAAAGTAGTGTTGTAATAATAGCGAAAAGTAAAGAACTCATAAATTCAGTGAAAAAAACTTAATCGTTGAACAGTGGAAAGCAGGTAAAAGTTACAGGAAAATATCAGAAACCCTTTGTATTCCATTTTCCACCATATCTTCATTTATTCAAAGGTATAAAAAATTGGAAACTGTTAAAAATAGAGTAAGATCCGGTGCACCACGCAAGATTTCCCCTAGAACTTTAAGAAAAATGAAGCGAAGAATCGGAAAAAACGTAATGATCACTAGAAAGGAGTTGCAAGACGATTTGTTAGCTTCAGAGACTAGTGTTACACTATGAACAATCAACAATGAACTTCATAGGAATGAACTGAAGTCACAGTCTCCTAGAAAATCTCCGCTGTTGACTAAAAGGCATAGAGATGCTCGTTTAAAATTTGTTTATGAACATAAAGATAAATCTGATACATTCTGGGAAAATGTTCTTTGGACAGACGAGTCAAAAATTGAATTGTTTGGAGGAAATTCGCGTAGCCATGTTTGGAGGAAAGTTGATACCATCTATTCACCGAAACGCCGGTGTTAAAACGGGGGTAGCTGATGAAGAAGAATGTTCTCTATGTGGCTTGTGTGTTTTCTCGTCTACGTTTTGTTTGCAATGTCCTGTACCCAGATATGCACCTATACATACAGGTGGATGTCGGTATGCACATACCTGTACGTATATATGCATATACTCATTTACTATTTGTTTATATATATATATATATATATATATATATATATATATATATATATATATATATATATATGTATGTATATGGCATTCGTCGTGACAGGACGTACTTTTCATAGCTCCGGCCAGTCAGTAGCCAAAGAAACAGATTTCAGCTCAAACCAGCAGTAACTTTCCTTGTTTTTAGTCTCAGAACTTTTGAATTCTACTATTTTACTATCATCGGACGATAAATTCACACAGATTTATATACAACCTGGAGAAACAAATATACATCAAAACTAAACCCAGATTAGTTCTAAAACTAGTCCCGTGAGTACAATTCCTTTCTCTTGATTTGTATTAAACACACCGCTCATTCTGATTTGGGCAATCCTTCGATATAACAAAACAAAACCAAAACAAACACTCGGCTGTTTCCGTGACAACTCGACAATTCACTTCGGATATCTTCGTGACATCAGTGATAGCTGCTGTGACCTTTGTGTGTGTGCGTGCTTGTTCTTGTCTCTGTGTGTGCGTGCTTGTTCTTGTCTGTGTGTCTGTGTGTGTGTGCATGTGTGCGTGCCTGTTCTTGTCAGTGTGTGTGTGGGTTTGTTCTTGTCTGTGTGTGTGCCTGTTCTGTTTTTATGTATTTATATGTTTTCGATTCTGTTTCCTGCTTGGATATTTGCGGATTTGACATACACACATGAAGCAGGTAAGAACAAATATGCAAGGCTTTTTGCTGGTATAATTTCGTTACACGCAGCCATACAGACAAGAACAAGCACGCACACACGCACACACACGGACAAGATCAAGCACAAAGAGACAGAGAGAGAGAGAGAGGGGGAGAGAGAGTGAGAGAGGGAGGGAGAGAGAGAGAGAGAGAGAGAGAGAGAGAGAGAGAGAGAGAGAGAGAGAGAGAGAGAGAAAGAGAAGAACAAGCACGCACACACACAGAGGTCACAGCAGCTGTCACAGAGGTCACGAAGATATCCGAAGTGAATCGTTGAGTTGTTACGGAAACAGCCGAGTGTTTGTTTTGGTTTTGTCGAGTTATATCGAAGGATTGCCTTGGTTTGTACTAAATACACTGAACTCTCTTACACACACCCAGATATAGCCACGCATTTTCGAATATATCGACACAAACTTTACAACGGTGCATTCACTATTCTACATCAAGTCACCAATAACTAACGTATAGTGCATAATACTGTGCCACTGAATATGGCCAATAATATTCTAAAACTCCACTGGGTAGAAAACGAAATCAGTGCACAGATAAACGCTTGGTACACTCACCATAACGATTGTGTAAAGGCTAATGTCTACGGTAAAATCGCTGAAAAATTGGCGTCACAATCCTTTTACGGATCTGTAACAGATCGAAAACAAAATAAAAGAAATCACAAGATCATTTCATACTTTACACACGCACATGGTAACACTAGAAGTAATACTTGTCAATGGATCTAGTGCACCAATTGACCCAACTCCAACAGGTCAGGGGTCACTTCAACGACCCGCTAGCCAGCAAGAAACAACATCCTCATTGATATTGCTATCTGACCTAATTCCACCCAACACTACCGTGGCAAGTCAGGACTCGCTACCACAACAACAACAGCTTGCTACTGCTACTACATTGGGAGCACCTTGTTTGGCACCACTATCTGACCTGATTCTACCCAGCCCTACTGTTGCAAGTCAAGTTTCACTGCCGCTACAGCAACAACAGTCTGCTACTGTTACTACAATAGGACCTCTGACCAATGATCCTACCAATATAGAAAAAACCTCTACTATGCCCACGTCAAAAACCCTGTTGTTACCATTCTCAAAGTAATTGTAGATTTGGCCCCAGCGGCACCAACAACAAGGGATGCTGTTCTTTTTTCCATCCTACCTTATACCGTAGACTTGTTAAGGGCACCGGTCCATATGGTATAACGGGAAAAAACTGCCCTCACCTCCACCCCCTTACTGTCCTAAATACAGAGTCCATGGCTCTGATCCTAAATATGGATGCACAAAATACAATGGATGCACCTTCTTCCATCCTAAACTGTGCCAAACGTCTGTGTCACTAAGGATGTCCTTGAACCCATAATGCAACCATCACCACCTGAAGAGCACAAAACGATCGAAAAATAAATATAAACAACAACAGAGGAGACATATGACAACAACAAAAACAAAACACAACCACATTTCACCTCCTGCAACCAAACAACGAAGACAGAACTATGGGAAAACCATAACACCAGATAACATAAACATGAACTATGTAACCTCTGACCAAGTGGCAAACCAAAGAGGCAACTCTTTTTTACTAACTTATCTAGAAAATATGAAGACCGACCTAAACCAGGAGATCCAACGGGCTATCAGCAACCATTTATGCAAAACACAAGGAACGCATACTCACCACCAACTAGAAAATCATACACACACAGCTCCATACAAAAACTACCCTCGTTACTACCTCTGAACAACATAAAACATAACTTAGAACAATGCAAATATCAAACTACCCTTACCTCGACATTCCTGTTAAATGTACGTGGCATCAACCTATCACTCATTGCCCAAAAATGGAAGAACCCATATATAGAGAGTTGGCTTGCCGAAACGGCACACTGCTTCCCTTTCTTTATCCTCACTGAAACTCACTTTAACAGCACACATGTGGATGCCGAGGTAAAAATAAAAGGTTTCACCATCGTCCGCGCAGATCGCACAGACCGAAATAAGGGGGGGGGGGAAGCCATCTTTCTCTATGACTCCTTTTCAGTTGATGCCAAGGACATATTTTACAATGGCTATTGTGAATCCATATCACTATTCGACAAAGCCAAACAAATAATCATTGTTGGTCTTTACAGGCCTCCCCAAGCACCTCTAAATTGCTTTGAAGTGTGCCTCAGCAAAACAACGCCCTTCCTTCAAAAATACAACTCCGGAAACATACTAGTGACGGGTGATTTTAACCTCCCTCATATAAACTGACCTACAAATACTCTGAAGTTAGGCAGATGCTCTACATCAAATAAAGCAGAATTACTCTTTAATTTAATGGCTAAATTCTTCCTGACTCAGCTAGTGCTCGAAACAAGAAGACAGAATAAAACGATCTTGGATCTAATATTAACCAAACACTCTAGCTTCGTTCACAGTATTTCAGTTGAAAAACTTCTCTCTGACCACGACATGATACTCTGCAATTTTAATTCCCGGCATATCAAAACCAAACCAGCCAATCCCGCTCCACGGCACTCATTTGACAACATAAACTTCTACGAAGCGGACTGGGGAGCAATCGGAAAGGATTTGTCCTTCATTGATTGGTCTTTCACTCTCAGTTCCACTCACATTGAGACCGCATGGCAACACTTTGAGAACATTGCCATCTATACATGCTCAAAACACGCTCCTACTAAATCCACTAACACAAACAGAAACCGGCTCCCTAAAGAAAAAAAAAATCACTCATCAAGCACATCAGAAGCTTCAATAAAAAAAAAATCAATCAATTAAAATACTCCCACATACAACATCCACATTCAGCAACAATGAAAAGGCTGGAGATGGAAAAACTTCATCTGCAGACTGACATGAAAACCTCCATTGAAAATCAAAGAGCTGCGGAGGAACAGTGGGTAATCAAAAACATCAAACAGAACCCAAAAGTGTTCTATTCTTATGCAAATAAGCATAGAACCGCTGTCTTACCCATTGGGTCATTGATCAATGATAACGGCATTCCCCAACACAATGCTAAAGAAATGGTAGAAATACTGCTGAAACAATACTGCTCTGTCTTTAGTGATCCCACTGATATTGACGTAAGAGAAGCGAGCGAAGTTGATTCGCAATATAAAATCTCGGACATAACCTTCACTGCTTCAGACATTCATAGCAGCAATAAATGAGGTCAAATACTATTCTGCTGTAGACCCTGATAGATTCCCCGCAAGTCTCCTGAAGGAATGTACACACCAACTTGCAGTCCCTCTGACCAACCTCTGGAGAAATTCTTTAGACTCAGGTTATATACCGAAACAGCTCCTATCCCAGTCTGTCATCCTGGTTTTCAAACAGGGAAACAGATCCCTCGCAATCAACTATCGCCCAATCTCACTCACCTCCAACACCATTAAAGTGTTTGAAAGGGTGGTAAGATCAAGGATTGCTGACTTCTTGGAGACCAACAAACTCCTAAATGCAAACCAGCATGGCTTTCGCTGTGGCAGGGACTGTCTAACACAATTCTTACACTACATTAAAGATATACTTAAAGCCTTGGGAACAGGTTCGAACTTTGATGTCATATATCTTGACTTCAGTAAAACATTCGACTGGGTTGACCATAATGTCTTACTCTCAAAATTGGTATACGTTGGAATCCGTGGAAAACTTCTACACTGGATTAAATATTTCCTGGAGAATAGAACACAAGAAGTTGTGGTCGATGGAGTCCACTCAAGCCCAGCAAAAGTCTCCAGTGATGTCTCTCAGGGGACTGTCTTGGACCCGCTCCTCTTTATAATTTATATAAATGAACTTCACAGCGTCGTAAATCACTGCAAAGTGAAAATATTTGTTGATGACTCTAAGCTCCAGCAAATCATTGATGAAGAAGAAGACCGAACTCAACTCCAGTCTGATCTACATGCGGTGAGTCAATGGGCAGACAAAAACAAAATGCAACTGAACGAGGGAAAATTTGAGCTGATGCATTTTGGAAGAAAGTCTATACTAAAACAGCCATACTCTCTTCCTTCAGGGGAACCGCTCACGGCATCCAATAATATCAGAGACCTGGGTGTAATTGTTGATAACAATCTCAATTGGAGTCCCCACATCAACAATAAGGTCGATATAGCTCGTAGGATGAGCTCCTGGATCTTAAGAACCTTCCGGTCCAGAGAACAGGGTATCATCATTCCACTTTTCTCCTCCTTTGTACGGCCACACCTCGAATGCTGCTGCCCCTTGTGGTCTCACCACACAAAACAAAACATCTCGAGGATTGAATCATCCCAGAGGGAACTCACTAAATGAATTGAATGCATGACTGATCTCGATTACTGGGACCTTGAAGAGCCTTGAAGCTCTACTCTCTTCAGCGCCGCCGCGGGTGGTAAATCATCAGTACGATGTGGAGAATATACCGCCAGCATTGCCCAAACGACCTGAACATTAGCTTCAAGGTTCACCCAAGGCTGGGACCACGGGCCATACGTCCCCTGCCCAATTCAGGATCACAACATATAGGTACACTGCGGAATAATTTCTTTTCCTCAACAGACCCTGCCCTGTTTAACATTGTCCAAAAATTGATCAAAGAGGAAAAGGATCCTATCAGCTTTAAACGGAGTCTAGACAGATTTCTTCAAGGAATACCAGATAAGCCACCCATACCTGGATACAACAAGAAGTCACTACTTGAATGGACCATAAACAAAACTCGACTTAAAAAGGATTTAGATAATCCTATCAGGTGGTGCTATTAAGTTAGACATGGGCTGGACCAATCTTTGGTCGAAACATATCTAACTTTATCTAAATTTAAATATACATATATAAAGTATGTTTTCAAGCATACTTCACAATACATGGACTGTATTATTAAGAAGTGCTCATTGCGAGCTAAATCCAAGGATAATAGAAATTATAGAAGGAACACATCTAGGCAATACAAATCACAAATTTGATTTAGAGCACACAACGAAATGAATCAAGATATAAATTTATATAAGTGGATAAGACTATATGTAAAAGTTGTATATAAAAACTGTGCATCATGAAGTTTGGGTTCAGGTACCGAATGGAGAAGTGACAAATAAAGAGACACCGAAAGCTTCTCATTGTCCCCTTAAGGGCCATAAAACATATTTCCAAGCGACACACTCGATAAGGATGATATGTCTAATCGGACCTAGGGAAAGAAAATTAAGTCCATAATTGATAGAATTATTCCTGTAGTGAAGAAGATTATAGTAACCCTTCGGAACTCGACAGGTGTCAGCTCCCGGTTTCATTCCCTTGCGGATAAAAAATATTCTACATTAATCCAGTTCGATATATCCAATTATTACGCATTGATATCCCCTATCTTACTCAATAAGGCACTAATATTTGTTCGCAAATCTATCAAAATCACAAAATTTGACATAGTGACTATACACACCGCTAGGATGACTTTAATTAATTATAACGACCAAAATTGGGTCAGGTCTGAATTCATGGATCTATTCGAAATAACGATGGGCTCGTTGGATTCAGCACGGATCACTGATAAGATAAAAAGTAGCTTCCCTTGTCTTTCTGGTGGTATCTATAGAGATGATGCCTTATTTATCGTCCGCAATCTGTCTAATCCCACTGTTGTAAGATTAAAAAAGGATTTAAAGAAATTTATAAAAGAATATTACAACCTTGATATCATTTTTTATATCAAGCCTAAGGTAGCTAATGTTCTTGACGTAACATTAGACTTAAATACCGGGCTCTACTATCCGTATAGGAAACCGAACCAAACCCTCCCATATATCAATGTATCCTCAAACCACCCCTCCTCAACTATTCATAGCACCGTGGTAGCTATTTCTATTACGTTGTCAAACTTCTGAGCTAACGAAGATATTTTTAAACACGCACCGTTTTATAACAACGCCTTGAAATTAAGTGAATTTCATAAAAGCATTTATTATATACCAAATACAAAATTAAAAATGAAGATAGCGAATATCGCTTCTAATAATTCCGTAGATTTAGGGAAATTAGTCCCGTTAAATATCCTTAGCACTAATCAACCGCAATTTAAAGGGTTTAGCTCGAGAAATCATAAACATTATAATGATTGTAACAAATATGACTATACCTCAGAAAATTTTCTTCTTCAGAAGATCCTAATATAACCAATAATTCTAAACCTAAAATATGTGAGACGGTGGTGTTCGCTCCTCCTTTCTCACTCAGAGTTAGAAACTTACCTAAACTTTTCTTTAAAAGTCTACAATCAAATTTCCTTAAACACTATAAATATTACACCATATGCAACAAATCTGTAAAATTTTCATATTCTGTAATGCCGAATTTAGGAGCCGTAATAGACTCAATAAATAGGAGAAAAATTAAACGTGTTACTGATAAACATAATACTCTAGCTAATAACAATACAATGTGTACTGGATTACATGGAAACAGAATTAAGTGTATGGCTAAGAATAATAACAATAACAATAAAAATATAATTTTGAAATCAGCTACCAAACCTAAGTTTAATAATATTATTATTTGTGACAGCAAAAATAAGAGTATCAATAATAATAATAATAATACACCGGGGAAGTTTAACAGACACCGGGGAAGTTTAACATGTGAGAACGATAAATCACTGCTCCGAAATTTATCCAAAAATATCGGAAATAAAGACATCGCATGGAGCCAAAAAAATAGCTGACAAAGGGTTGGACTATATCCGAGTAAGTAATACTCATTGAAATTTATTTCTATTTTTCCAAATATAATGATGTATTTTAACTTGATACCTCCACTACCCGCACAGCGATCGTAAACACACGTGTTACATCAAAATTCAAACCATCTCCAAACCCAAACACCATGTACAAGAAAATTACAAACAAATTAAATAACACCGGTATTATTCCACCCAAGAATAACAACCGCGAAGTGCGTACTGTAAGCTTATTACGCAAAAAGTACGAAGATCTGAACGTGCAAAACAATCTGACAACAGAAATGAACGATCCGGTACCCTACGAAAACGATGACCGTCAAAATAAAGGGCCAGACGTTGTTCCTCATGTCCCGCAAACAAAACCAAAACGGCATAAATGGACACGTGAGGAATACTTTTCGATCCTACACGCCTATTTCACAGCAGTGCTCTACCCAAAAAACGAAAACGCAACAACACATACATATAAAATATGGAAGAAAAATAATGTAAATAAAGACCTCGATAAAACAATGAACCCTAACAAACTAGCTAACATAAGAAGATATATTCTAAAAGCAAAAAAGATATCAGAAATAGAAATAGAACAATTGAAAGGAAAAATACATCAGGAAAATCTAGATAATAGTCACACAGCAATGCCAAATAATAATATAAACATTGAAATAACAGAACACGAGGACAAACGTAACATTTCCGGCAAAAACGAAGTAAACAAAAAACAACAAACCCAGACTGTAGAGATGTATAATAGTGTACAAAAAGCACCAATCCAGAACACCACCGACAAACATATGAATGAAAAGGAAGACATCCTTGCCAAAGCACAAAGGATCCGCCGGTATGAGAAACGCCAACGTTTCTTTGAACAAAACAAACAGTTCAAATCCAACCCCAAAAAACTCTACCAAGAACTGGGTAAAAATAAAATAGACATTACTGCAGCACCAACAGCAGAAGAACAGGAAGAATTCTTGAAACAAATATGGTCGGTGAAGCAACAACAACCCCAGAAAAGGACCGTTAAAACAACGAACTTAGCACCTGAGCAACTCTGGGCTCCTATAATAACTGAAGAGGTCACCCAGACACTGCAAAGACTAGGCAACTGGAAGGCACCTGGACACGATAAGATCCCCAACTTCTGGTTAAAACACCTGCCAGGAATGCATGAAAAGCTGGCAGAAAACTTTAACAACATACTAGCAGAACCAGAGACAATGCCTGAATGGCTCACGAAAGGGAAAACCATCTTAATCCCCAAATCCACGGAAACGGAGAAACCACAAAACTATAGACCTATAACCTGTCTCCCTACGATCTACAAAGCCTTTACTGCAATAATATCGCAGAGACTGAGTAAGCACCTGGAAAATAACAACCTGTTTCCCGAAGAGCAGAAAGGATGCTGCAAGGGCTCATACGGCTGTAAAGACCAATTATTGATCAATAAAGCCATAACTGAAGACAGCCGCAGAAAGAAGAAAGGCCTCAGTATGGCCTGGGTGGACTACCAAAAGGCTTTCGACAGTGTTCCCCACGCGTGGATTCTGGAAACACTAGCCATAAACAAGGTGGCACCAATTATTATAAAATACATAAGGCACTCAATGAACACATGGCAGACAGTGCTACAGCTCCAAACAAAAGAGGGACTTGTGAAAACGAAAGCCATCCCCATTAGAAGAGGAATATTCCAGGGGGACACGCTATCTCCACTCCTGTTCTGCCTGGCACTCACACCTTTAACTGAATTGCTAAATAGAACTGGATGCGGTTACAAATGCTACGGGAAAACAGTCAGCCACCTTTTATATATGGATGACCTAAAATTATATGCAAAAATGACAAAGAGCTAGAAACACTACTACAGATAGTATACGGCTTTACCAAGGAAATAGATATGAAATTCGGATTAGAAAAATGTGCCAAAGCAACCCCGAAAAGAGGAAAATTAGTTAAAAGTAGCAATATAGCACTAGATAACGCCAATGAAATAAGAGAACTAGACGAAAGCCAACCATATAAATATTTAGGAGTCAATGAACTAGATAGGATACAACATACACAAGTGAAAGAAAAAAATAAATAAAGAGTACTATAGACGAGTTAGATCAATACTAAAAACAGAGCTCAATGCTAAAAACAAGATAATGGGTATCAACAACTTAGCTGTCCCAGTTATAAGCTACAGCTACAACATCCTTAACTGGACACTAAACGAACTATCTAAAATAGACAGAAAAACAAGAAAAATAATGACAGGATATAGGATACACCACCTAAAATCTGACATAGAAAGGCTATATATACAACGCACAGAAGGTGGCAGGGGTCTTATACAGCTGGAAAACTATTATAAAATAACCACCATAGGACTGCAAAAATACCTGCTCAAGAAGCAAGGAAAATTAATACAAATAGCCACAAAACACGAGCAAAACAAAAAACTGTTTTCAGTATTTAAGGAAGCTGACAAATACAAACAAGAAATCAATCTACCTAATAAATACGAAGAAGAAGAAGAAGAAGAAGAAGAAGAAGAAGAAGAAGAAGAAGAAGAAGAAGAAGAAGAAGAAGAAGAAGAAGAAGAAGAAGAAGAAGAAGAAGAAGAAACAACAAAAGTTATAAAACAAATGAAATCCAAACTTAAACTAGAACAGCAACGGACCATGATAAAACGATGGCAAGAAAAGCCCCTACGTGGTAAATACTGGGCTAAACTAAATGCAAAAGAAATAGACAGAGAAAAATCCCAGCAATGGTTGAGAAGCTCAGGACTCAAAGCAGAGACTGAAGGAATTTTAATTGCTGCACAAGACCAAAGCCTCCCCACCAGAAATTACCAAAAACACATAATGAAAAGAAATATAACAAGTAACTGTAGAATATGTGGAGATGGACAAGAAACAATAAATCATATTATCTCTGGCTGCCCAGTCCTGGCTAAGAAGGAATATATTCACAGACACGACAGAACTGGGACCTATATACACTGGAAGCTATGCCAACATTATGGAATAACAACAGAAAAAAGATGGTATAAACACACGCCAGAAAAGGTCACAGAAAGCGAGAAAGCAACCATACTCTGGGATATGCCAATACACACAGATAGAGAAATTAAGGCAAATAGACCAGATATAGTTGTCAAAGACCATGAAGAAAAAAATGCTTTCTAATTGATGTATCAATACCAGCAGATGACAACGTCTCTCTAAAAGAAATGGAAAAACTTTCAAAATACAAAGACCTGGAAATAGAGATAACTCGAATGTGGAATCTAAAAACAGAAACAATTCCTATTATAGTAGGTGCCTTAAGTATAATAAAAAATATTCAGACAAATACATAACAAAAACACCAGGACTTACAAATATATATAACATACAGGAAATTGCACTACTGGGTACTGCACACATCCTACGCAAAACACTTTCAATACAAACCATAAGAGCACCACAGCAAACCACAGCACATACCCAAGGCGCACAGAGCTGCGCTCGGTAGTGAAGTGAAAGCACGTTATAAAAATAAAACTACTGAACAATAATAACAATAATAATAATAATAAATAATAAGACGGATAAGAATAAGAATAAAAATAAGAAAACCAAGACTTGCGTAACACCCAATAAACTATGTAATGGTAGGGTCCCTGGCTCCTGTCCCCTTGCAGGCTCCTGTCACCGCTACAACGTTGTATATTAATACGTGGTTAATTTATCTAGTGGCCAGAAGAAGGTATATATATATATATATATATATATATATATATATATATATATATATATATATATATATATATATATATATATATATATATATATATATATACATATATATATATATATATATATATATATATATATATATATATATATATATATATATATATATATGTTTTTACATGACTGAACGCAGCGTCTCCAATTGTAAGTAGTTTTCGTAACTTCATATTTTCCGACGCTACCCTATCTCTTTCTCTTTCTCTTTCTCTTCCTCTATCATTTTTCCCCCTCTCGTTCTTCCTCTTTACTACTACGTATCTCGCTTTACCCCTCGCGTTCTTCCTCTGTTACTACTACGTATCTCTTTCCCCCCCTCGTACTTCCTCTCTTTCTCTTTTCCTCTCGTTGCTCACCTATTCTTCTACTTCCTCCCTTTGTTTATCCCTCTACCACTCTCTCTCTTCCCCTTACACCGGCATGGTCACATGCTTCCGGTCAATAATCCTTTCCTTCCTTGGCTATCGCCGAGCAAACACGCGAACTCACTTCGTCCCTACTTTCAAGTTCGTGCCTCACAGCGTTCATACACAAATAATTTTTCTCCTCTGGCCGTAAAGCCTTTTCTGTTTGTTTTCCTGTCTTGTTTTGTGTCCGCCACTACATTCCTCCATGGCAAGATTTAATTTGTATATACAAATTTAATTTGCGGTCCATGGGAAAAGCCGTTTTAACGATGCGTCCTGCCCAGCTCTTCGAAACGCCGGTGTTAAAACGGGGGTAGATGATGAAGTAAAATGTTCTCTATGTGGCTTGTGTGTTTTCTCGTCTACATTTTGTTTGCAATGTCCTGTACCCAGATATGCACCTATACATACAGGTGGATGTCGGTATGCACATACCTGTACGTATATATGCATATACTCATTTACTATTTGTTTATATATATATATATATATATATATATATATATATATATATATATATATATAGGAACCCCGACTGACTTCAAAAGAGTCTACATGAATTCTTTCACAATCCCTAAATGTAAGACATCCTCCACTTTAGAGGCCTTTGTGACTAACCATAGCGATAGAAATTTAACGTATGAACTATCATGGTTCATAATTACCGGCGCTCCCCCGTTTAGTAATGGAACGGACTGATGTAAATAATGTGTTAGGGAATCGTATCTAATTCTAAAATTATTTAATGCTAATATGTTGAGCAATTTTTTGGATGCGATTCCTTCATATACCCATAAGCTATATATAACATTTCTAAGGACACATAGAATTAGACAATGCTAACTAAATTTATCCATACTTACCTTATTAATATTTGAATGTCTTTGCTGTAAATCCTAGATCCTTCCATTCTAGCCAGTATGTTATCCCTTACATATGAGCTCTGTAAACTTACTAATTATAAAAGATCTACCATAAGTTCTATTAAAAATTTCTAAAGATATATAGAATTAGATCCGGTTGCTAAATCTATTAAAACTTATCTTATTAATATTTGCATTCTTGATTATTAACTTTAGATCCTTCCTTTCTTGACAGTATATTATCATTTGCATATGAGCTTTAAAAATTTATTTTAAAAAATTAAAAAAAATTCTCCTCCTTTTTCAATTTATCAAATCATTATCATGTACGATTTCATCACGAAGGAAAGCATTCTAATGAGGGCGGGAGATTATGTTTTTGTATATGGAATACTTAAAGCGCCATTTATACATTTAATGTATCCCTGAGACGGCCGTGGATGACATCCCTTACCCGAATTTGTATATTTATCTGATTTAATAATTTTTACTAAATTCATTTACTCCTGACTTTTCAAATTTTGGACTCTCATCCGACAATTCATATAAACATCCCTTACCTTGGATTTTTGTGTCATTATTTGTTACTTCTCCATTTGGTAACTGAAACCAACGTATTTACATACAACTCTTACATGTAATTTTATTCCCTTATTTACATGAATTTATATGTTTATTTATTTCGTTGTGTGTTTTAAATTGTGGTTTGGAATTTGTATTGATTGCCTAGATGCGTTCCTTCAATAATTTCTCTCTTATATATATATATATATATATATATATATATATATATATACACGCATAAACATATTTATATAGACACCTATATGCATACGTATACATACACACATACATGCATATATACACACATGTACATATACACATATATTCATACGTACACTCATACATAGACATACATACACTTATATACATACGTGCATATGCATACAGAAATGTACACACATATATACGTATAGATATATCTCAAGATACGCGCACACATACATACATGCATTCACACACAGAGATATATACACCAAGACAAGCATATATTTATTTCCTCATATTCCTTTTTATAGAAGAGCGTAGGCTCGAAACGTAAAAGACTTTCTCACTTACTCGAGTGTCAAACTAATACATCTACTTATTGTTCATACACCTGTCTTCGTCTTTTGTTTTTCTGTAAATGTCAACTATAGGCGCAGAAGTGGTTGTGTGGTAAGTAGCTTGCTTAACAGCCACATGGTTCTGGGTCCAGTCCCACTGCGTGGCACCTTGGGCAAGTGTCTTCTACTATAGCCTCGGGCCGACTAGAGCCTTGTGAGTGGATTTGGTAGACGGAAACCAAAAGAAGCCCATCGTATATATGTATATATATATATATATATATATATATATATATATATATATATATATATATATATATATATGTATATGTATGCGTGTGTATATATTTGTGTGCCTGTGCTTGTCTCCCAACATCGCTTGACGATCGATGCTAGTGTGTTTACGTCCCCGTAACTTAGTGGTTCAGCAAAAGAGACCCATAGAATAAGTTTTGGGGTCCATTTGCTCGACTAAAGGCGGTGCTCCAGCATGGCCGAAGTCAAATGACTGGAACAAGTAAAAGAGTATACATACCCACATATGTACACACACACACATATATAAAATACATAAAAGAGTGTACGCTCAGATGTAGTTCTCATTATTCAGGTTGTTTTGGTACCTTTCTGTGGATTGTCGGGATGGTAGTTCAAGTGGTTTTGGTATTATTTTTTTGTTCAGTTTCAGTTGGTATTTTCGAATAAAGTATTCTTCCTTGATCTTACAAAAATATTCATTTCCTGTCTATAGTTAGAAGAAAGGGAATATTTTGAGTTTTCTTTTTCCACATTTTTCGAAGTGTTCACTACAAATTGTGTTTCTAACGAATGGGTCATGAATTTGTTGTTTATGTACCCTTATTCTCTCATATAGTCCAATGCCCGTTTCACTAATGTAGTGTTCTTTGCATTCCAGACATGTGACACAGTAGATTAAGTTCCTGGATTTACAATTCATGTTTGCATTTATTCTAAAGTTGTTGTTGTCTTTGAAAGTAATTTTTTTCTCATTCTTGAATGTAATCACAGGTTCCACAGCGAGGGTCACCATATTTTTGAACTCTCTTTATTGTTTCACTAGTTGTAAATCTTGCTGGAGTTAAGAGCTTTCTTAGGCTAGGTGTTTGACGTCTGCTACAAATTACTTTTGAATCTGTTATTAATTTGTGCATTCTTGATGATTGTTGAAGAATTGGGAGGTACCTTTTGTCAATATTGATGATGTAGTGATTTCTTGGGTTGTGGGCAATGACAAAAAGAATGCTTATGAGTTTATTTTTATTTCTGTGTGTTTGTTTTCCTCTCAGGTCTCTAGTTGGGATGTTTTTTTTGCTTTATGATTGCTGTGTCAATAAAACTAGTAAGATATTTTTGGTGTTTTAGAAATATTTTTAATTCTTGTAATCTTTTATCCCTTAATTCAGCATCTATTACTATAGTGCAAATTCATTTAGCCACATGAAAAGGTATGTTTCTTTTGAAATGTGAGGGATGTGAGGAATGAAAGTTCAAATATTGGTGTGTGTCTGTAGGTTTGTAGAAGAGATTTGTTTTAATGGTGTTATTTTCTTTAATTATAAGTATGTATAAAAATGGTAAATCCTTTGCGTGTTGTTCCATGGTGAATTTTATTGAGGCTTGTAAATTACTTAAAAGTGAGTGAAAGATTTCTAAGGCTTATTGGTTTTTGATCCAGAATATAAAACAATCATCCAAATACCGTTTCCAATTGTTTTTGTTAATATAAAATGAGAATTGTTCGTTAAATGTTTCCGTTAGTTGGGAATAGAGTTTGACCTCTAAGAAACCCATTACGAGTGTTGCATAGGTGGGGGATACTTCGCTGTTCCTCTTGTTTGTAAGTAGAAGTTGTAAGTAGAAGTTGTCGAAGAAGAAGTAATTATTTTCCAGTATTAATTAAAATTTTTCTAAAATGAAGGGTTTTGAGAATCTTACCATGATATGACTCGAGTGTTTTGTTAACCAGAAATTTATAGTTTCAATTTCTATGTCGTGTGGGATATTAGTGTATAGACTAGTTACATCGAAACTAACAAGAATTCTCTCCCGATGAACACTTTTAGATATGTAGTTTAAGAATTCCATATCGTCCCGGACAAAGCTTGGTATCAATTTGCATAAAGGTTTTAAAACTATATCTACTAAGTTGCTTAAGCACAGCTGGTCCTTCAATGATTGGGCATAGTTTCAGATCTCTGGGTTTCGGAATTTCGACATATGTTGAATTGTTTGAATTTTATGTTTGAATTTTATGTTGCCTTAGATTTTCCCTTGATTTGTGGATCTTGGGTAAACCATAGAAGTTACCGGCTTTTACTTCGAAGTTGGTTAAATAATTAACTCCATTCTCAGTTAGGGTATCACTCAGTTAGGTATTTTGAGACCAGACTATGAATCTTGAACATGGTATTTTTATCCTCGTTTTAGTCTAGCTTCTTGTAGAAATAATGGTCACTGAGTTGTTCCAATATAGGTAAGTGTATGGGAGATGTAGATACACACACGCACACACACACACACACACATACACACATATGTATATAGTGGCTGCTTTCTCGTATATGAGAAATTCCACTACTAGAAAGTATCACTGATATGAGTCATTGATAATGCAATGTGAGGCCCTTATATGATTCTTGAGCTCCGCCAACAATTTGCACATTTTATTGTATAATGTACAGTTGTGCTGTCTGGCAGAAGGAACCGGTGCCACAGCATGAAGTCTTTTGATATGTCTTTTAATCATTCATCTGAACGGCACATATTCTGTTGTGAGCAATAACTATATCATAATTTACAAGGGGTTTATTCTTGTGGCTTATTTGATGTCTAACCAGGTCTGCATGACTTAAACATTTCCTCTTACAAATCACACACATAAAAATCAATGCTCCTTCATATTCTACTGGTTTATTCTTTTCAAGCCTTCTCTTGCTTAATTTTCTGTTTTTCAAACTTCTTGCAACCACAATGCACTGTTTTCCTTCATCCAATTTGGTCTTATGCTCCTCTCTCCCAATCAGCATCCGAAATTCTTGTTTGTGTCAAAGTAGTTTTAAGGCAGTCTTTGAACCTCATTTTGGATTTTGGCCTTCTGTGATCTTCCAGCACACCATACAAAAGTTGCTTTGGAAGTCTTTTATCACTCATTCTCAATTGATGTCCACCTCACCCCAAATGGCTGTGCAGAATGATCGAATCTACACACCTACTAAAACTTCTTCCAAGTATCTCGTCATCACTAATTGCCATTCTCCAGTTTATGCAAAGGATTTTCAGATGACAACATTGATGGAATTGTTCCAAATGCTTCAAATGCTTACGATAAATAATCCGTGTGTTATAAACCGTAACTTTAGTTCGGATCGGTATGCTATGCTGTGACGAGAGACGCTTGTCAAGCCTACCAAAGGCATCTCTAGCTTTGATGATTCTATATGAAATTTCATTCTCAAGAACAGTTGTACTCAGAGCACTTGCTAAATACATAAATTGTAAAATACAGCGCAAAGAAGGTAGAAGCAGGAATACCACTCTGTTTAACACCATTTCCTATAGAAATGTGATCTGAATAGACTCCAACATTAATTCTCATCTCCATCTCGTCATGAAATGGTCTAAGCATTCTCATAAAATTTTTAGGGCAGTCCAGCTTTTTCAAGATCTCGCAAAGTGTAACTCAATTTACAATATCAAACACTTATCAGATCAATAAAAACTTGATCCTGTCCGATGCATTTCTCTTGTTGTTGTCTACCTTAAAATATCATAACCATAGTACTCCTAACACCTCTAAACTCACATTGTAATCTGATAGAACCACATCAGCAATGTGCAGATGCACTCTATCCGGCATTACCTTATAAAGACCTTTCCAGCCACAGCTAATAGACAAATGCCACGAAAATTATCGCAGACACCCTTTTCACTTTTCGATTTATAGAGTGTCTTTATGACCGTATCCTGCCAATACTGAGGAACCACTTCACTATGCCAAACCCTCTGAATCACACCTGCCAACATTGTAGAGAGATGTTCACTACCATTTTTGTATATCTCTGCACGTAATTCATCCGTAGCAGGACGCTTTCCATTGTTCATTTTAACGATAGTCGCTTTTATTTCAGCCAGTTTGTGTGGAGCCCGTCTACGGATTTACAATATAGAATTCTGATGAACTGGAGACCCTGCCACAGTAACACTTGGAGTTCTTCACTTATCTGAATAATATTGTTAGCTTTGTGTGTCAACTGAGAGCTTATGAAATATTTTGCCCGGATTGATAATCTCTCACTATTTGCGATATATATGTGTGTGTGTTTGTGTATGTGTGTGTGTGTGTTTGTGTATGTGTGTGTGTGTGTTTGTGTATGTGTGTGTGTGTTTATATATGCATGTGCATGTGTGTGTGCATGTGAGTGTGCATGTGTGTGTATGTGTGTGTGTTTGTGTGTGTACAGTATTATTTATACATTGTAGCCGTTATGGAATGAAATATGGCAACTGCTCTCTATTGTTGGAGGTGAATAGACACATTCAGTTTGTGGTTGCTGTGAAAGAGATGATGAAACGAATTGTCTAAGGGATTAAGTTAAGAGTCATGTCCCTTGGTACCAAAACGCCATCTCGTGGGGCGGAATTTTTGCAAGTCCACAAGAGTCTTCTGGAAACGAGTTTGCGGGAAATGCTGTGTGTGACTTTAAGGTTGATATTCTTGTGGAAATGGAATGTTTGAAGTGGTACTATATGTATAACCTTTGCAGGGGAAGGGAAATACACATCTGTGTTCGTGAGTGTGTTTCCTTTCTTTTATGTTTTGGTTAAATTCACACGCAATTATGTATGTATGCGATGTGTGTAGGGGTACAATCTGTGTGGGAGATTATATTGGGGACGGTAGAAAACAGTCTATTGGTGGGTGTCCGCTGTGCAGAGGCGTGTTTGTTTGCTTGTGAGTGAGCTAACGTATGTGCTGGTCAAACTACTTGTCGGACTCCAAGGTATCGGTGGAGGGTCAAAATTGGGGGACTGGGAATTATAGTAATGAGGGGACACACGGGTATGATAGGCTGCTGAGAAAAGAGTGATTTTAAAGATCTCCCAGCACCCAGGCATTTCCTTGAATAGGAAATGCCTGGGATGTGGGAGATGTTTAAAATCACTCTTTTCTCAGCTAATTATAACCTGCACATCCTGCTGCTATTGATGTACGTTTTACATTTCTCTAGAATTTTCCATTTTATGCTGTACTCGGTGGTACTTTCCTTCAATGACCATACATACTTAGCCAGGGACGTGGCGTTACGTCTCTTTGGGATGTTGAAGGAGGGCTTGTGGTGTTATCGTGGGTACTGAAGGGGACTTCAGTTGTTCCCACCTACTTTCGCTCGTTTGGTTGCCCATATGGCCCTATCGCTCTTACCTCTACCTCGTACATCACGGTCTCCGCATTACAGTGGACATGTTGTGTTAACCTTACAAGAACATCATGCCGCTATCTCTGGTGTGAGCAACTTACTAAAATCTTTTTCAGATTGGGTGCACAGCTAAAGGAAATTTTCACCGTATGCTTGTTAAATATTTTGCTGAACCTATTTGTACGGAAGAAGTGCTTGTCTACTAAGCTAAGAAAAATCTTACCTACTCGTACACTATGCACGTAGAGTGCAGGTAACAACAGGATAAACAAGAATTTATCAAGAAACAAATAACTAGAAAATGATTAACAAACACATCGATTAGATCAAATTTATAGCTTATTTTTTAATACAAAGCATGATATAATAAATAGGTGACGTAACAAATCTTACGGCTGTTTCCGATCCGTTGCCACAACGCTGTCTGTAAATAATTGCGAAAATAAAGTTTTTCATCTTCATAAGACATTCGAATTAATGCACAGAGCTTCATCAGAGTAAATGAAATAGCATCCAATATAAACAAAGAGAAGAAGGAAAAGGAAAGAAAACGTTGTCTGGAAAGAAGTCTAGAACTCAATATATTAAAAGCATATAATCTACCATATAGGGGCTTCTTTTGTAGGCCATTTTTCCTTCTTCCCTTTTTTATATTGGATGCTCTTGTTTTTTACTTTGATGAAGTAAAAAATTTGAATCTGCAATGAAGATGAAGAACTTTATTTTGGCAATTATTTATAGAAAGCGTTTTGGCAACGAATCGGAAACGGCCGTAAGATTTGTTACGCCACCAATTTATTATGTCATGCTTTATATTAAAAAATAAGCTATAAATATGGTCCAAACAATGTGTTTGTTAATCTGAGGTTTTCTCCATTTTCTGATTACACACACACACACACACACACACACACACACACACACACACACACACACACACATACACACACACACACACACACATATATATATTCTTTTATTCTTTTATTTATTTCGCTCATTTGACTGTGGCCATGCTGGAGCACCATCTTTAGTCGAACAAATCGTCACCAGGGCTTATTGTTTGTAAGCCTAGTACTTCTCTTGTCGATCTATTGCTGAACCGCTAAGTTACGGAGACGTAAAAGCATCATATGGGATATCAAGCGATGGGAGGACAAACACAGACTCATAAATACATACACACACATACAAGCACACACACGCACACACACACACACACACACACACACACACACACACACACACACACACACACACACACACACACACACACACACACACATATATATGTACGACGGGGTTCTTTCAGTTTCCGTCTACCTATCCACTGGCCAGGATTTGGTCGACCCGAGGCTATAAATAGTTGGTCAAGATGCCATGCAGTGGGACTGAACCCGGAACCATGTGGTTGGTAAGCAAATTTCTTACCACACAATCACTCCTGCACATACTAGGGTGACCATATAAATGTGTAACAAGGTGGGGAAAATAGTACTCGAATACTAAATGTCGATTAATATGATTTGTTATTTAAATTGCAAAGACACAAAAAAGGTCATAAAAAACTGCTTCTCAGAGTTTCATATCACCGTCCATCGGACAGTTGTGATACAGAATGGATCACAACTTTAATAACAAAGTACACACACACACACACACACACATATATATATATATACTTTATTTAAAAGCAGCATAAATATAACAAAAGACTGTTACTCTGAGTTTCACGTTCCCGTTCATCGGACAGTTTTGTTGCACATTTTATGTGCTTACTCCGGTATATATATATATATATATATATATATATATATATATATATATATATATATATATATATATATATATATAGGTTATGAGAGGTAATGGTGCCAGTAAGACCCAAAGGTGTCAGGTATGCTGAGTAAGTGCTATGGATAGACCATAGGTTCGGTGATAATGCGAATAAGGAGCCCAACATAGCATGTGTATATATAAATGTTTTTATTTTCAGAATGAGATAAAAATCAAGGCTGTGGAGATTTTAGAACATTTATAAATAGAAGGTCTAATAGATCTAATATATATGTATGGGGTAGAAAAATTAGAGAAATATTTCTACCAGTGGCTAGCATGCATAAAATAGTCAATAGACAACATATTATTCATATAAAATTAGTGTACATTTATACACAAAACAGGACACCTCTTTTAGGTATAAATGTACACTAATTATTTTTGTGTGTGTGTGTGTGTGTGTGAGTGTGTTTGTCTATATATGTATGCATATTTATATATATATGTATAAGTATATATATATATATATATATATATATATATATATATATATATATATACTTATACATATATATATAAATATGCATACATATATATATATATATATATATATATATATATATATATATATATATATATATATATATATATATATATATATATATATATATATATATATATACTAGCAGTATAGCCCGGCGCTGCTCGGGATTAAGCTAGGATTATTAAGTGATCAAGTGCTTTATTTCAAACCAAAATAAGTAACATGGACATCAGATTTGAGCGAAATCAGTTGAAATTGGTTTGGCTGAAAATGGTTTGCTGGCAATTTAATTGGGAAATCCCATAAGGAATCAGTTTATTGATTATTTCCACTCATTGACTGTTTTTTTTTTTAAGTTGCATTAGAGATCTGCATAGGAAAAGGTTGATCTGAAGATTTGCATTTGGGATGTGAATTGGAGTAACTTAGGAAAACTTACCAACAGCCTTAACCAAAAAATAAGGGGCCTGTCCTTTCTAGGTTAACTCTAACCCTAACCCTAAACCCTAACCCTAACCCTGACCCTAAAACCGTAACCGTAACACCCTAGTGGAAATCGTGCGGTTGTTAATCTGAAACATTACAAAACCCTTTTTGTGGTCCGAAAACGGGTTCGGGTGGGGGTGACTGATAAATTATTACATACGTTTTTGTTTCATAGTTGTGAAATATAAACAAAACTCTTTCGCTCCCAAAGTAGTATATATGAGGGGGGGGGGGGAGAAAGATGAACGATTTAAAACAAATAAATGATTTAAAATAAATATATTTGAATTGTTGTGTGAGAAAGTATATATAATCTCATTATAGAATATAGTGTCTTTCAAAAACATCGTATATTTTAAACTATATCTCATGTTTAAGAAAAAAAAATGCCTTTTACATTTTACACTCTGTCTTAGCTACATTTTCATTCCTAATACGCTTTCTGCCTCCCTTTCCACTTTTTCGTTCTTTTGTTTTTCTTTTTTTCTTTTTTTTTTTTAGACGCTAGCAAAGTAAACTCTGTCTTGCTTAGAAAAATTTGCTTTGATTTCTGTCTGCCTTACCCACCTTTTTCATTTTTTTTTGTTTGGACGCTAGCAAACACTGTACTTCCCCCCCCCCTGTCACAAACACACTATTTCTTTCTTTCTTTCTCTCTCTCTCTCTCTCTCTCTCTCTCCCCTTCACGCGCATACGCACAGATTTGACTTCGCCATGTCAACAAACTTCAAAATTCGTAAAAGTTTATCGATTTTTACAGCTATACGCGGGTGCCTCTGAGAGAAAAAATGGCCAAAATGCACATAAGGTCATTCCGAATCTCCTCCTAAAATTGAAGCGATATGCGTGCTAATTTGTGGACGTGCATAAACTACATTCACGTACACACACACACAAACATCCTCTGTTTTATATATATATATATATATATATATATACATATGTGTGTGTGTGTGTGTGTGTGTGTGTGTGTGTGTGTGTGTGTGTGTGTGTGTGTGGGTGTGGGTGTGTATATATATGTATATATATATACATACACACATACATTCTCACATATATAAGGTATTCACGCACACATTTCGAAGCCTTCAATTTTCTTTATCTTCCTGTTGTCATGCTTGCGCCACCTGCATCATCAAAATGCATCAATCACGTTACACATTTTGTCATTTTCCGAGTAAGGCTTCCGGAGATCAGTTTTTACCATCTCATCCTGTGTCACCAGACCATCCATCCACTTTTCCTATTTATTACGTACTTCTTTCAGTATTCTTATTTCTTCCATACTACATTTGCGTCCTTTTATATTTAGTTTCTCACACGCTTATTCTCCCCCACTCTCTCTCTCACTCTTTCTTTACATTCTGTAAACACGAGAACTATAGTACCTTGTGTAGATTGTATTTTTCAAAATAGAAAATACAAAATAATTTCACACTGATAAAAGTTTTATTGAAGATCATTGATAATTATAAACGCATTATAAAACTTATTTAAAAATCATTAAAAAAATTGGTCATTGGCAATAATACATAGAGACTTTAATGTATAAAAATGTTAAGGACGATGTAGAGTATCATGCAACTTGCGAATAAATGAAATATAAGTAAAAATGAAACCTCAAGTTGAAAAGAAATAACATAGTAAAAGAACGATTACAACTTCAAAATCTAATTGCTTTTGTAGCCTGATGTAGCTACAATCGCATAATCTCACCACTTATAGGTCACCGCAGATTCTAGGAAGGTTTATAATCTGTCATTAAATACACATTAAACTGATAAGTGGGATTTCGTCTAAAATTAATTAATAAGCATAACTCTTTCAGTTGGTATGAATCATTTGACAGGGAATATTTCTGGAAAATTAATCTTTTTATTCAGATATTTAGAATGTTAATGTAGGTATTTTAAAAGTATAAATTAGTATGTTTAGACGTGGCATGTAAATCTTTAGAGAACAAATAAGGTTAATAAAAATAAGCAAGCAACAAAGGAGACTCGAAAGTTAGTTACATCGTTAGAATTTGCAAAATTTAATTGTGGAATTAAGCAGATAATGAAACCAATTTAAATCAAATTAATCATTAATAATTAACATTGTATCAAACATCTTGTATTTAACTTGTTATATTTTCTCTTCAATCCAATCTTTTATCTTATATACGTCAATAAATAGTGAAGGACGTAAATCGTGATTATAACATGAAGTTTCTAAACCCAAACCATATACCGTCCACTTGCCATGTTCATTGGGGCATGTTACATAACTTCCTTCATCAAACTATAAAAATAAAATGAAAGAATATTCAGATATTACTGAAATATTTTGGAATTTTATTATGTATGTAACACGTTATTAGAAGTCTAATAGAAAAATATCAGATAATTGTCACAAAATCAATATTCAAACACAATTATCAGTAAATATAAAAGCGAAATCTTTTTCCCTAAAATGAGAAAACCGTAAATGTCAACGGCAGTGTACCTTCAATTCTTAATTCAGTAATGATAGAAAATGTAAAATGATTCATAATTGAATCTGTAGTATTTATAGCTAATGTTCCCTCATATCTTTATTAATTTCATTCTTATTAATGTTCAAAATCTATTTTGAATTGCAAATTCCTACAGCTAATGTACAATAATAGAGATAGGGATAGATTTGCAAATGTAAAAAGAAATTAAAACCTGATGGACTATAGATTTCAAATGGCCTGCTTGAAAATTAATATACATACATACATATATATATATATATATATATATATATATATATATATATATATATATATATATATATATATATATATATATATATATATATATATATATATTAAATTCAAATTACGACAAACGTAAATAAACAAACGAAGTTCGCTTTTAGAGGCGTTGAGATGTCTTAGAAAGTTAAAGAAGTGATTTTAAATTCTCAATCGCATGATAATGCTAATAATATAGCTTGAACAGGATAAACTACCCCTATTTTGCAGAAAACAGTATGTTTTTTCTCAGTTAAACGTTGCAAGTAAAATATGATATATTGACAATATCAAATTCAGCTTATTCCGCTTCATTCACCATAGATAAGTTGCATTCATTTTCCATTTTCCTGCAATATACCAACATTTAAAACATGCTTCATACCTGCTATTTCTCTTCCCTTGAAGCTTATGAAAGGATCTATAAGCCATTGCTTATTTTACAAGAAATAGTAACCTAATTTCGTTTACCAAATGCAAATAAGAGAGATTTAGAATAATATAGACCCGGATATATGAAAGCTTACAAAATGACGATATGTTCGCTGCATGAATGCATCCGAGCACATTGTTTATTTTTTATTTATCTGCTAAACAATAACACTTGTAAATTTTAACAACAGGACAAAGTTTTTAGAAATGATTGAATTTTCTAATACAAACTGAGTAAATGAACAGAAAATAACTTACAGAACAGTGTGGTGGATCGTCGTGTTTATCGTTGGCACAGAATGTAGCGTTTTCATGTAATGGAAAATTCTTCTTGCAGAATGAAGATTCTGTTTTTTCAACCTTTATTTCTTCTAAGCGTTTTGATATACCTCCTAATTTTAAAATTAAAGAAAATTAGAAAACAAAACAATTAATACAGCAGGAATGTATAATGATATTTTAAATTCCATTAATCTAATTATTTGAAACAAAAACTTGGAATATAATTATCAGTTTGTTCTCATTGTTAGCTTATATTTGTGCATGTAAAGGTACATTAACAATGGAAATAGAACGTTTAGGTACTAAATCTTTATAATTTATGTACATAGTTTATTATGTTGATTTCAAATTTTTGACTCAAGTCCAGCAATATCGGAAGAGGGACATAGGGATTCTGAAGGGATGAAAAGTAACGTATTTCTCGATGGAATTTGAATTCATAACAAAGGACAGACGAAATGAGGCTAAGAATTCTGCCGGGCGTACTAACGACTCTTCCAGCTCAGCGCCTTTACATTATATAATATATCAGATAGTATATTATATATTCATACTAAATGATTGATACGAAGATGGAGTATAACAGGAAGCTTTATTTCGCACAACGATCGTTTCAGCTGCCTCCTGCACTGTTGCACCGCTGCACTGCTTCGGTGCATTTATAAATTACATTAGATCTTCTACAATAAAACGGCAGTTATAAGAGGGTGTATTTTGGGGATTATTTTCAGGAATGGAAGCGGTATTACTGTCAGAGGAGAAGTTAGAGTTGGGGGTAGAAAGGTTTAGGTTATTAACATTATTATTACTATTATCGTTATTATTGCTATCGTTGTTGTTAATTATTCTATCTGTAACTGTGGTGGAAGTCGTGGTAGTATTCTGGATAGTGTTAGTAGGATAACACACACACACACACACACATATATATATATATATATATATATATATATATATATATATATATATATATATATATATATATATATATATATGGGAGACTATACAAATAATAACAACAGACGAGGACAGGTGGTGTAAATAACAAAAGGATATATTAGTATGACGCTCGGGAATACGGAAAGTCTTTGACGTTTCGAGCTACGCTCTTCAACAGAAAGAATACGGAGACAAGGAGAAAAACACGGAGAAAAAAATTGAATAGTGTTCAGTCAACGGTCAATCATAATAATGGCCGATCATAACAATGGCTGACCGGAAGTTAGAAATTCTTTTTTCAGGAGAGCTAAGAAAGGGGGAGATAACAAACGGTGATCGGGAACGAGGGGCTGTGTGTGGGAGGTAATACACATGTCTTGGTGTGGAGGTGTTATGTGTATATTTGGATGTATATATGTATGCATTCATGTATATGTTTATGTGTGTAGTAGCATACGTACGCGGTGTCACAAATGAATAATTATATATAAATCTACAGACATACAGAAATAACTATATAAATCAGACAAACCATTTATGCAATAACATTCTTAAATATTTTTAGTTGAAAACATATTTTGTCATACCGAATCCAACAGCAAAACATTTCGTATTACTGGGCATAGAGCGTTCTGGTAAACAAATTGGCTGTACAGAACGTGACATCTTAATTTCGTTCTTCACGTGAAGAATTGCAAAATTATAATCTATGTTCCACGGTGAATATTCTTTTGGTATCCAGATTTTATCCACATAGTATTCATCTCCACTACGTTGCCAAGTCGATCCAGTTTTTATATGTAAATTCTTAGGTAACCTTGCTCTATGAGAAAGAAAGATTTTGTTAATCATCATCATTATCATCATTATCATCACCATAATCATTATCATCGGTTTTCCATGCTAGATGGAGTGAATGTTTCTAATATACAGGATATCATCATATGACTTCGTCTGACACCTGAAGTTTTCTCTCAATTCTCATTGTTTTACTCACCTTTCTTCTTCTAAACTTACTGTCCCTTCAATCCTTTTTCAACGCAACGATCGTTTTGACCCGTTCTGCAGCTGTCTATTAAGGGTAAGCTACTGTGCATCTAGTTGTGTTACATCAAGCAGTGCATTCAGTGTCACTTCAGGCGTTTGATATAAAAGGATATCGTACTACGGATGTTGAGTTCCTCCAGGCGTGATATACTCTCTCGTAGAATAATTCTGGGGTTATAATCAGCAAATAGGTCTGGGTACGTAACATACATTAAAATATCTTATATGTTTTATATATTTTTTAAATTTCAATTTATGTTATATAGCCAAACACATTTGTTGGTTGTAACCCCAGAATTATTCTACTCTCCGTCAGTCCCACACGCATACTACGAGAGTACAACATTCCTGAAGGAAATCAATATATATAGTAGGATAT
Source organism: Octopus bimaculoides (assembly GCF_046866305.1). NCBI lineage: Eukaryota > Metazoa > Mollusca > Cephalopoda > Octopoda > Octopodidae > Octopus > Octopus bimaculoides. The sequence goes on from NC_142930.1 coordinate 134,024,663, forward strand.
CTTTTTATATCAAACATCTGAAGCGATACACACTGCATTGGTTGATGCAACACAACTAGATGCACAACATCCTACCCTTAAGTGACAGCTGCAGGGTGGGTCGAAATGATTGTCGCGTTAAATAATGATGCGTACCAAATCCATTTTCCCGTTTCCTTCATCGATTATAAACAATCCCGATGCTTCGAAATTCCTGACGTAGATCTAGTGAAAACTATACCGTAAGTGTGGATATTATCATGTAAACCAAACGGCGGATATGCTTTAATCAGCATAATAATAGACATGTATCCTAACTCCAAATAAATTCTGTGTTCGTTGGGTATTTGATTAATGAGAGACGGAAGATGGAAGATATGAGAATCTTTATTGATAACTAAAATTGTTTCGACCCACCTAGTATTGATCTCTCGCGGGTGGGATACTGACCATCTTGTTTAGATGTATTGATCGGTGAAGATGTGTCTCCTCAGGTGATTTCAAGAGGTGTCTCGTTAAAGTGATATTTTCTCGGTCTTTGTATTTGTAAATGGCAACTGAAGATATACAGCTCCGCTCTTATAGAAGATCCATAGCAAATATTAGATACAAATACAAAAAGAAACAAATACACGATAGAGTAACAAATGTATTAGATTTAACCATTAGTAGATACGGATGCATAAACACCGCCACATGCGGTATATGTATGTGTGTGTTTGTGTGTTGCATGTGTGTTTGCGTGTGTGTGTTTATGTGTGTGCATGTGTGTGTATGTATTAGGTGTAGAGCAATTCCAAAAGACTATTATATTCTGTAAGCAGCGTATGAAGAAGATGCTGCAGGAGTGTTGTGTGCTACTCATTTAGATAAATTCTAATGTAAATACAAGACCAGAAATTTGGAAAAGCAGTCGATTATATTGACCTCAGTACTTGAAAGGAGCTATATTTTAGAGAACACAGATGGTTGAAAAGTAAAGGTGATCTAAGTAGGATATGAAATCAGAAGGCAAAGCTGCAGCAAAATAAAACATTTTGACAAGACAATTTTTACCAGTCAATCTATTGATCTTGTATTGTTAAGTTAAAAGATGAATAATAGTTCGTAGTTGATGGGATTAAAGTAGCAAGACAAGGCCGCGCGAATATCTATTATAAACGTATACAGACAGGAGATAATGTTATCAAAACATTGAAAATACTTACTTTAAATAAGCAGCAGGGGTAAGGACATGGTGTTTGTCGATTATTACAGCAGGTTTTGAAAAATAGTAATTCCCATGAACTGACACAGACCAGGGCCATTCTCCATCCAAAGCGAATTGTCCACTATTGCTCATTGCACTGGATTCAATAGAGCCCATCATTCGAGTTCCACATTCTGAGATTATGAAGAATAGTTAAATAAACAAAGAAATAATGTAAAACAAAATGTTTCAAGTTTTTTTTTTCCACAAAGGACGGTAATTGTAAATGTGTTTTAAGAAACAAGTTTTAACAACTATTAATACCTATTTGAAGTAAATTGAAGAATTCTAAAGCATTAGAAATTTACACGAATTATTAGATCGATTATTTTAAAAGCTGATCGAGAATTTTTCTCTTTCACCAATTTCTTTGCAGGAAAATTGAATTTTAATTGACTTTTAGACACAGTCATTATGACAAAGGAGACTAAATAGATATGTAGCCTAAATATAATTACATACTTAATCTTTAAATTCATTTGACAATTCCATTTCTTAAATCATTCGGTGTACCATCTATGGATTATGTCACACTCTCAAACATAACATCCAGAATAATTTACTGCTAACCTATCACCTGGTAATATCGATCACCTGCCTATTCTCCGCTGCCACACTTGTTACGAATGTATGTCTGCAAATTGCTAGCTATGATTTCTAGCCTAGATCGTCCTCATTCAAATTACCTACTCACTAATTGTCTATAAAAATGCTTTGTCACATGTGGAAGGATCCTGGACACACGCCACGTGAGTGAAAGTGGACTAACGGATCTGAATAAATGAGAATTGTGTGAACTGTCAGAGTATTTGACATTGTTGGTCGTGCGACGTGTTTTGATTTAATATCGTACCTACATTCGAGTAGTACGGAATGCGTTCTGTGTGAGCATAATAATTCTGTGGTAGGTTATTTTAGATACAACATCCCAATATTTATTTGGGTAACACTATGTTACATCCGACGTGTACACGTACATTATAAAAGTCACCATCCTTCTTTCCACATCTACATTTAGGACTATTTTCTTTTCTCATATTTCTCATTCAAAGGATCTCATTTTTACACATCATATAAGTTTTTATGAATTTTTTTTGCTTGTGTTTCTCGAAAGAATTTGGGTTAACAGGACAATTTCCTCGAAGAAAGATATGAATATCTTTCTTCACCCTTTCTATAAATGTTAGGCCTTATACCCATTAAATAAAATTAGATTTAATGAAATTCAGCTTACGTTGTTCACCACAATTTAGCTTCGCGATGTTGCATTCGCTGTTAGAAAAGAGCAGAAATTTTATTAATGCATTTATTATTGTTACAATCTTATCAGTATAATGTCACTACGTATCATTATAAGAGAGCAGTAGCCTGCCAAGTCGATGGCAAATCGAACAACAAGGAAGAAGGATTATGATTCATAGTCAATAAAACATGGCGAAGTTGAGTCAATGCTTAACACTTTTTAGCCAGGATGAGAATCATGTTAATCTCACTCAATAGGCTATTGAATTAAAAACTGAAGGTCAGCGGTTGTTTCTTTTCAATAGAACTGCACGGTCAATAGCCAAGATGCTTTCCTGTCGATAATACAATCGACCTGAGGTAGAATTGCTCAGTTTTGCAATCAGTGCTAGTACTGTAAAATTGGTAATTCTCTTGACTAGTTAACGGCATTCGTTGTGTTTTGACTCTGTTAGTAGTGCTAATATGACCTATTCTCAAATTTCTTACAATCATTTTAAAATACACACAAACATAAATGAATCTGCGATTGCTTTAGTTTACCTTACTTGAAATAGGCCGAGTGTTTTGTAGAAACAAAACAGCCATTTAGCTAAGATACTGAATTATCTGCGCGTAGATTATAAGATCAAATCTGCTATAGGTTATTTGTAATGCATATAACTGCTAGATAATAGGTACTCAGAATATATCACTAAAACAGAACTAAGTCAAGAATAGGTAAGTGAGAATAATACCTATGATACTCTGAAATTTCATTTAGGAGACTTTTATCTATCTTTTGCCGCATATTATGAAGTTCCAGCTCTCAGAATGCATTTTGTTGCCGGAGAGATTTTCTATATTGTGTATATTATGCATAAATAAAGTACAGTGCTACAAGCAGCAGAAGTAATTAATACATAACTCATGATTGCTTTATAAACCAGTGGAAATGAATACCAATCTACTAATAGTAATGAGTTACAATTTATTCAGTGGCTCTACTTGAACTGATTTCCGTCCTCTCTCAAACGGGGAATAAATACAAATTATTTAATGTAGCAGGAAGACCAAATGATTGGTAACTTTTGTACAAGTACTGGAAAATGCTTTGAGGTATTTACTTAAACCCTTTCCCAATCTGCATTCAAGACCTGTTGAATATATATATATATATTTTTTTACATTTCTGTCATCAGTAACATCAGTAACAGGAAGATACTTGAATCAGTATAACTGAATATACATCATCTTCGAATTATAAAGCTTTGTACCAAAGTTAGACATCCGCATTTAGTGTGACAGACATTGTCAAAAATAAACATTCAGTGAGTCAAAACAATAGATCAGAATACATTCCAAACCATTAGTATTTCACTTTGTCACAATGGAAAACCAGGCATCCTATCACATAACAGACCATAACATGACATAAAAGCATAATAACATGAAAAAGTGTATAATATTTACCTAATAGATTCGGGTTCGAAACCTGGAATCAGTTGGTCATCGTTGCCTGAATACTTGTGTCTGAATACTATACCCTTACCAGAAATTGAACCATTAAATGTTCCATTGCTAAGAAGAAAAAAATGCCTCATGTGATTACTTGTCATCTCACCTCGGCTCCTGCCAATAGGTACTAATCACAGTCGCTCATAAAGTGGTACTTATGTTCTACAAGCATTCGTGTTCGTCTCCATCATGGGTAAAAAAATGGAGATGGACAACAACCTGTATATACATTCGCATGCATATATTAAGACGCTCATCGGTCACGAATGACTATGGGATTGCACCTAAAATGTTCGCTCTTAGGCAAAGGTCTGGACAAGGTTGTTTGTGGAAGACTAGTAGTCGCCCATACACACCAGCTTCTACTCTCCAAACTACCGAAGCTATCAAAGGGATATATATATATATATATATATATATATATATATATATATATATAGTTATCGCCAAGCCAACATGGCAGTCCCAAAATTAGGACGAAAGCTGCCGTGAATTAGCTCCAAGAAGCCATCGCCTCTAGCTAGCTATGTGACACACGAAACCTGTGTCCTTTATAACCTTCGAACAGGGGAGGTCAGCAGTGTCCCCCTGCTGGTTTGGCAAACCAGCAGGGGGACACTGCTGACCTCCCCTGTTCGAAGGTTATAAAGGACACAGGTTTCGTGTGTCACATAGCTAGCTAGAGGCGATGGCTTCTTGGAGCTAATTCACGGCAGCTTTCGTCCTAATTTTGGGACTGCCATGTTGGCTTGGCGATAACTATTAATTTCCAGTACCGCTGCCGTAGTCTCCTTTAGAGAGACTTAGAAATATTAATAACTCTATATATATATATATATATATATATGTAAGCATGTATGTATATGTGTTTATATATGTATGTATATGCATATATATATGTATATGTATATGTATGTATATATATGTATGCACATACATAAATATATATATATATATATATATGCATGCATATATAAAAGGGAGATAATAATAGTGCTAGTGATCCCAACAAGAGAAGGTTCGCGTGCGTGTGTATGTATGTAAGAATGGTGTGTGTGAGAGTGTAAGTGTGTGTGGTTGAATAGGGGCGAGTGACTCTGACATGTGTGAGTATGTGCTTGTGTATGGAGTATGGGCATGGTGTATGTATGTGGGCAAAATTTATCTTTGTCTCTGTATGTTGCGTGTATTAATGCGTGTCGTGCATGTATATATTGTCCGTGTTCAGGTATTATTTGTTTGTGTGGGTGTGGATATTGTCTGTGAACAGGTATTATGTGCTTGTGTACGTGTGAGAGTATGCATCATGGTGTGCGGTGGGTGTACTGAGTTAAGCATAGTGTGTGTGGCTATTCATATAGTGGTATGTTTGGTAACGCTCTTAAAGATTGTGCGTGAGTGTGTGGATGATGGTGTACGGTGTGGGTGCTGAGAAGTGGCCAGTGCTAGCGTGTGTGGGATGGTGAAGGGTTGTTATCAAAAGGAGATGAGGTCAGTGTCAGATGAAGTGAGGAGGTGAATGACGTAGAGGTGCGAAGAAGGAAGATTAATTCTTCTTCACGGGAGAAGGCAGGAGTCCGAGTGGCCCCTGTGTAAAGACAGTCCGAATACAAGCAGATGTTGTAGAGAATGATCGGGAGAACTGAAATGGTGCGCAACCAGGGTTTCATTGCAGAGTCTGATGTCTCGGAGGTGCTCTGCTAATCGGACAGTCAAGCGGCGTCCCGAGTGACAGATGTACTAAGAAGAGCAGCGAGAGCAGTAGATGAATGCACACACGCGCGCACGCACACACATAAGAAGAGTGTTTATAATTATGAATAAATCACAATTATAATGGAGTGGTTTGCAAAAACCTTTACATGTCTAGACATAGCAGTCAAAAACCACTATAAAGCCAGTATTAACATTCAAATTATATCTATTCACAATACAGCTTTCTGCAGGCGATATAACATAAAATTCACAATTTAAAAATAATAGGTTAATTCTCAGTTGCATTTTCGGGGTTAGGAACCTATTATATTATATTATTTATCGTGTCGTAAATAAATAACATAACGGTTCCACATTTGAATGTGTAGTTAGAGGTTGATACATTATTCTTGCCAGAAGGCACACATGTAAGCCCAAAGGTATGGTTTTGTTATTTTCTATCTACACGAATATTCTCCTGAAAAGATAGGTGTAGGGGCCAAACGAAGGGAAAAAAACGATTCCTTCAAAGGAGTCTAAAACGTCCAATTCACTGGTACAACAGTTGAATACCACAGAAGTATGGATATAAATACAAATTACAAACAATAAATTAAATAGAAAAATACAATTGTCGATCTATCCATTTATTACATTGAAATATATTATAATATAAAATATAACATAAAATAACTAATTAAAAAAGCAAAACAAAACAAATAAAGCCAACAAGTTGTTTCGACTTATATACATTATTTGATTTATAAGCAATTCATATCTATGTATAGAAGTCTCTTCAGGAACTTGGCTCAAAAAGACATACGAAATTCCATGTAAAAGTACTGCCAGATTGCATAATACTGATTCAAAATATTTGGAAGTAAATGCTTTTTCATTTATTTCCATGATGCTGACTGGATGTTTGATTTTTATCACTCTCGGTACAAGCTTTGGGGAGACGGTATGCCAAGAGTTGTTCTGTGTATACACCATCCAATCCTGGCAGAAAATTTTCTCGTCTGAAAAAAATTAAAGCTTGTTCGGTTGGGGAGGATGCTTGAGTTTGTTCAAAAGCTTCGTAGCGCTTTCTTATTTTCCTTGATGGTTTGGGATACAAATTGTCCTTTTCTCATTTTGTATGTCTTTATGCACTACCTGCCTGAGAAGAAACTCAGACACTCTCATGTCCCTGGTGATGGATCTGATTGACTTGGAGGGATCATTGTCAATCTTGGCTCGCAGCCACAAATTCAGGAGTTCTTTTCTTAAAAGAACAATTAGAGCGCGTTTTCCGAGCTGCTGTCACTTCGTAATTATTAGACTTATCCAACTCTTTCCAGATCCTCTGCACTGACCTCAGATTGACACCCTCACAACGCTCTGAAATGTCCGTATTGGAGCTTCTGGTGCAGATGCCAAGAAGTACAGCATGTCGTCTCCAGATTTCTGGCAGATTGAATTCCGTTATGGTGCTGTTTTTCTCACATATGGTGCCCAACTGACCCTACTATAGTGTGTAGTCGACAAAGTCAAAAACAAACAATGCGCATGCAGAAAATTAAAAATATAAAATGGCGGCAATTTACCTATCGCACCCTATATATGTATATGAGTTGAATTCGAACACTAACGTCACATGTGGCAGACTTGAATAATTGGTGAGGGACTTTTCTCTCAACATGAAACCAATAGTAGTTTGGTTATCCCACGAATAACGATTTATTGATCACTAGGGTGTTGAGCATTCATTCTCACTGTTCAACATTGACGGTTCTCTCTCTCTCTTTCTCTCTCTCTCTCTCTCTCTCTCTCTCTCTCTATATATATATATATATATATATATATATATATATATATATATATATATAAGTATATATATATTTAAGTATATATATATATATAAAAGTATATATATATATATATATATATATATAAGTATATTTATAAGTATATATAAATATACAGGGATTAGCATTGAGTTGCTTCTCCAACATACTCAATGCTAATCCCTGTATATTTATGATGATAAATGGTTTTACCGATAAAGGTTTTTTTCATACTGAACTACTTGGCAAAATTGTTAATTATTAATTCTATTATTAATTGACGATTCCCTGCCCTTATTCTTGTATAAGTATATATATATATATATATATATATAGTAATATATATATATATATATATATATATATATATATATATATATATATATAAGTATATATATATATATATATATATAGTAATATATATATATATATATATATATATATATAAATATAAGTATATATATATATATATATATATATATATATATATATATAAGTATATATATATATATATATATATATATATATATATATATATATATATATATATATATATATATATATATATATATATAAAATATATAGTTTTAGGGAAAATAACCAAGTTTCAAGAACTCATCGATGAAAATCCACTATCACATATAGAAAAGTTAATAATTAAAAGCTCAATTTAATTTTAATTTTTTATAAATTGATTTTAATTGAGTTTTTAGCTGTAATTTTGGATTTTGTCCCTAATATATATATATATATATATATATATATATATATATATATATATATATATATATATATATATGCACAATATAAAGTAATATAAGATACAGTAGGATATATAATACCACTTGCTGAAATCAGAACCATTGCTCCAAAAATCACCATAAAAATTACGATAAAGACGCACACGAGCAATGCAATGAACATATGAGAAATAGGGTTACCTTTGCTTTGAATACATCAGTAAATAATGTATATTTCAATACTTATTGATTTCACGCTTTGCATGACAAACATACTCTATGATCTTCAGTTGAAAATAACATTTTAACATCTTGGATTAATTTTTTTCTCAGGAAAATAGCGACCGGCCAGTACTCTTAATAATATATTTTAAAACAATCTAGCGTTTTCTTTTAATTAGTGAGATAGAAAATAGAGTGCCTTCAGTTTTCTTACCTTCTTCCAACATAGGAACACAACTTATTTGCAACATCTGCGGTTTTCAAATTGTTTTCACAAATAGGTTTGTATGAACCATTGTAAAACATTTGCACAGTCATGTTTTCCGCGTATTTAACTGGAAAACAAAATAGGAGTTATATTTAACTCATTAAAACTGAATTTTGATCCATTTGTTAGGCTGCATCATTCAACAGAATATCCGTATATCATTCTTATATCACACACACACACACACACATATATATATATATATATATATGTATATATATATCAGGGACGCACCTCCTAAGTAGGCAAGGTAGGCAGTGCCTAACTTGAATAAAATAGATCGATAGCAGCATTTTCCTTTTATGGCAAAATATGCACCTAATTGAATAGAATTATGAAAGTTACTCTGATTGCAATGCATAAAATACAAAATATTCTATTTTCTTTTTGTAGATTAGTTTGGTATAATTCGCCCCTGCTTTTACATCTCTGTATTTAAGCTGCGCATAGTACTGCTGTAGAACAAGCACCGTGTTCACTCCTATAACACCGTTCTATAAAAGCAGAAGTAAATCTGCAATACATATATGTATATATATAATATATAATATATATATATATATATATATATATATATATATATATATATATATATATATATATATATATATATATAAATTCATAAGAGTAGTACAACAAGGTACCGATATTTACTGGACAATAGCAATCGATATAAATACGACGCTATTGTATAGCTTCACTGCGTATATACTGGCAAAAATGCGTGTGTGCAACAAAACATGAAAAACTTGTCTTACCATAGGAAGAACATTAGAAAATGTTTAGATGTGTGTGTGTGTGTATATGTGTATGTATCCGTTTATATCTGTATATAGTTTGCTTAAATACATGTGCACGTATATAGGTATGTACATCTATATATATGTGTGTGCGTGTCTGCGTGTTTCTGCGTGCATGTGTGGGTGTATGCATATACGTGTATATATTTGTTAATGGGTCAGTCTCCGTATATGTGTATATAGATATATGACTGCGTAATATATCTGAGTACGCGTATGCATCTATATATGTGTATGTATATATGCAAGTGAATACGCTCAGTTTGACACTGTAGTGTGTATATACATACATATACATATATATATATATACATGCATATATATACATATACATATATATATATATACATACATATATATATATATATATATATATATATATATATATATATATATATATATATATATATATATATATATATATGTATGTGTGTGTGTGTGTGTGTGTGTGTGTGTGTATGTATATAGTAATAAAAAAAACAAAGAACAAACACAAGATAAAAACAACAACACGAAGACGTGGTACATGCAAAGTATTAGAAGACGCTCAGGGAAGGAAAGAAAGGGAGTTTTACATTTCGAGCAAAGCTCTTCGTCAGAAACAAGAAGCGGATGAGATTCCAAGAGAAAAGGAAGGCGGAGGAAAAAAATCGCGAACGATCCTCATTTATATATTTCTAATAAATAGACTTAGTCTGTGTGTTTTACAGGCTGGGCCAGCTATAATGGGTCGTAGTTTTAGGTCCCCCGGGTTTGGTGTATATATGTTTAATGGTTTTATTTATAATCTGGCTTTTGTGTATTTCTGGCAGACCATAGAAAAGGCTAGGTTTGCATTTAAAGTTTGTTAGAAAATCATTCGCTTTGGTTGTCAGTTCATTTCCACGGGTTTTAATTAGTGAGGACAAAATTTTCATTATTCCCCGAAAATACTGCTGTACATATCCACATACAACCCCAGAAACAAAGAAGCCTTCACCATCATCACCCAATACTTACCAATGCTGCATAAGGTCCCCAAGTTAAAGGAAATTTTACACACACATAAAATCATTAAAAGCTACAAACAATCGAAATCATTAAAAAAGAACCTCACAAAGGCAAAATTATTTTCCAAAATAACAAATACAAAAGTGAAAAAATGTGGTCGACCAAATTGCGCAATATGCCCAAACCTTCTAGAAGGATCAGAATTCCTTTTCAAAGAGGGACAAAAATTCAAAATCAAATCTGACTTTACTTGTGCTTCAGAAAACCTGATTTATGTCATAAGATGCTCAGGCTGCCACCAAAACTACATAGGGTCCACAGGATTATCGCTCAGACGCAAATTCACTCTGCATTGACAGCATACAGAAAGACACCCTTTAGTGAACATATTGAGAAATGCGCAAAACAAATGCTACCACAATTTGTAATCTTTCCATTCTATCAATGTGCCATTGGAACACCAACACAAATTAGATTAAATAAGGAAACCATCTTCATTGAAAAATATTAGCCAAACCATAACCATTTCTAACATTTTTAAATAAGGAAACTCACCTCATTGAAAAAAATATAAAGCAAAACCTAACCACTTGTAACATTCTATTCTTTCTAAACCAAATCATGTTAAATTAACCAATCCTATTCATTCCTAACATTTTTTATTATGTCCCTTATACCGGAAAAAAATCCCTGATTACCTTCTCCTATCTTACACCATAGCGAAGACATTATACGATACAGGTATAGAAATTTGAGAAATTTGAAAAGAAAATACGAAACCGGTTATTTCTCTAAAAGCAATGTTACTATATTCAAAATTTTATAACATTTTTCTAACATAGCGATTTAAATATATACTTTAACCATATAACACAAGCCTTCTGTAGTTTTTCGTTCTTTATCTTTTATACATCCAACCACGTGCTTTCACATACCAACTTTCTCACCCATATATATATATATATATATATATATATATATATATATATATATATATATATATATATATATATATATATATCTTTTATTTTTAACTTGTTTCAATCATCAGACTGCGGCCATGCTAGGACACCACCTTGAACAATTTTCAGTCGAATTTGTCGACGCCAATGCTTCTTTTTCTTAGAAAAAGCCTGCTATTAACTATATTGGTCTTTATGCCGAACCACTAGGCTACTGGAATGTAAACTCATCAGCACCGGTTGTGTACTGGATCGGAGGACAAACACAGATACAAAGCACACGTGTGTCTGTTATGTGCTCTATGCATATATCAACGTACTGAGGATGTCTATATATTTGTAGATATAGGCATTCATATGTGTTGCTGTGTTTCTTTGTGTTCTGTTTGTGTGTGTTTGTTTTTGTGTGCATTTTGTGTTTGTGTGTGCGTTTGCGTGTATGTGTGTTGTGGTTTGTGTGCGTTTGTGATGTGTGTGTTTGTCATGTGCGTATTTGTGTGTGTGCATTTGTGTGAGTGTTTGTGTGTGTGTGCGCACGTTGGCGCGTGTTCATATACGATTATATATGCATATATGAAGAAATACTGATGTCCTCATGTATGCATCAAGATACAGTGGATGGATGCTATCTAGGCGTATTTAAAGTGCTTATAATATATATTTAACAGAAACATTATAATTTTATGTATATGTATCAGAATATGTGCGTGCGCTACTGTAGGAAGATTGGCAGCAGTCTGTACAGCTCTAACACTTTAATTTGCTTTTTATTTCTATGACTTACTTGAATAAACATTTCTCTTTTAAGTTTATGCATTTGTTTTGCAAGATTATTTATATGAAATCGTGCGTTAAAACAGATATTGTCACATTTTGAATGGTAATTTCCTTTCTGTTTTGCTAAGCAAACACACCCACTATATATCCGTACTTCACTTTATATTTATATTATTATTAGCATTTTATGTTCTACGTCTTGAAATCTTTCGTCACATATCCTGTGACTTCTTCATCCACACTCCATCCCATGTCCCTCCACCTGTTCTGTTTAATCCATTACGACAGCTGTAAACTAATTAAGATTGCAAACTGAAAAATAACTAGTTTTGAACTAGTTGCCATTTGTGTTCGATTGAATGTTCTCAACATTTTACGTGTTCACCATGGTTATCCAGGTGAACTGGTCACCTTCTGGTCATCTTCTATTTCTGCCTTACTTGTTTATACTTTAAAAATTTAGTTATAGGCTGTCAACTTAATGTGACAGTCCCCTGAAGGGAATAATACTACTGTTGGTTAGACCTAGGAAGCTGCACTGCTTTCTGTCGGCCTTGACACATTTCCTGTGTCCTTATGTTTACAAGGGTGGAGGTGCTTGTCTCCCACTTGTAAACATAAGGACACAGGAAATGTGTCAAGGTCGACAGAAAGCAGTGCAGCTTCCTAGGTCTAACTAACAGTAGTATTATTCCCTTCAGGGGACTGTCACATTAAGTTGACAGCATACAACTACATCATCGTATCACTACTGCATAAATCTCTCTGAGAGATTTAGAAATGTATTATTTCTAAACTTTAAAAATTTACCTGAAGATAGCGAGTTTTTTTCAATGATGTAATCTAAGAATGCACCGACCGCTCTGAACAAGACACCAGTCTGTCGCATGTCTATTCAGTTATAGCACTGAGAGAACCGGAACATCGTGAAATGAAGTGTTTTATTCAAGAACACAACGCATTGCTCGGAATCGAAGTCGTGCTCTTGCGATCGTGAGTGCAACATTCTAACCATGTGGCGACTAAAACTTCATACAGGACTTAAAATATAGTCATAGTAGTAATATCTTTATTACCATCTCGACTTCATGTAGTTCTTTCCTCTGGCACAATATGACAGAGAAGTGTTGTTCGGTGACCGAGAAAATCGGAAGTCACTATTACGACCCGCCCTAAATGTAATCTCCCTATTAATGGTTGGTATATAAAAATTAAAAAAAAAGCGTACAAGTTGTTTCTACTTACAGCAATGGAATTCATCTGAGCCGTCATCACAGTCTTTATTACCGTCGCAGCGAAGGTCTTTCTCGATGCACTTCTTATTTCTGCATTGCCACTGGTTGTCTGTACAGCTATCTGAACATAGAAAATCAAATAAAACAGATTATTCTTATTGCTCACATGAAATCTTGTAAGGTAACCTTTCACATTTTATTGTTATTGCTGTTGTTGTTGCTGCTGCTGCAGTTGTTGTCATTGTTGTTGTATAGTCTCGGTTTCGTCTCGATTCAGCAGATTTACGATCAAGGACTTTCAAGCTCTTACCATAACATTTGTTCTGAGACATATCTAAGGTTAGATATTCAATGTTTCGTATTACTAAGATGGCAAAGAAAAATTTGAAGAGATTTTCCTGATGTTTCTAACAGGGAAAACAAATGCGTAGAGTCTTTCTCCTCGCTACCACATTAGGCGTACTAAGTGTCTTAGTCAAATACTAAAGATGGTATAATTAACTTTATACAAAATTTTCTGTCTTATCTTCGTGATCGTAATTATCGTCGCAGTTTTGTTAACCTCGATACTGCTTCAATTTGCATTTGAAACTATTATAATTTTTATTTAGTATTTAGCAATTCAGCTGATTTACTTCACGAAGAATGAAGTTTCCTGTGTAGCAATATGAGAAAATGGATTCAAATTCCACTTCAAAGTCGTGTTTCCCTTCTTTCAAATACCATGATAATCCGAACAGCTTGAAGAGGTAAATGAAGCAGCTGGATCACTAAATGCTTCTTGGGAAACGGCTAGGATAGTTCGGTGTTGGTCAATTCCTTGCACAAAATTCGTTCGTCGGAGCCCCAGGACACAATACACTGAAACGCAAAAGGAACGCGAAGCGTGTGTGACTGTGAAATATATTTTAATTTCATTATGTCAGAGATAAATTTCGATAAATCTGATGAAGTCAATTTCTTCGATGCACTTTGACTATAGTCTGTAGATCTTTGACATGTGTTCTGCTAGTGGTCGGTTCCAGTTCACCGAGATTGTAGGGCGTGATTATGCTCATACCGTGTATGCCCACCTTGGATGTTCATACGGCCATACACCATCGGTACATGGAGTGTATGAGGCGATTCACAAAAGCCATTGGCACCTGCGCCCACACACTGAGGAAAGCTGCCTCCAGTTCCATATGAATTGTCGGCCTTGGGACCACCTGGTTCGACCGTCTCTGGATTTCATCTCACAGGTGTTTTAATGGATTCAAATCCGGGCTGAAAGCCGGCCAGGGCATGGTTCTGATGTGTTGACGCAGGAAGTCCATGGTGACTCTGGGCGTGTGGGAGGTAATATTGTCACGCTGCAATATGGGGATATGGTGACGCGCGAAGAAGGGTACGATAAGCTCGCCTTCCGTGAGTACTTAAATAGTATTCAAATGTCAAGGCTATATTAACGTTAACCACAACCAAAAATCTAGGGCACAGTCCTCGTTTTCAGAAAACCCTTCATACTGTACACCAACAAGAAATTTCAGTTTGAAACGAGAGCTAATAACTAACTTGTTAATACACTCAATAAACAGGTGCCTAAACTTACACATAAGTTTTGTAACAAGACGCATACGTTTTGACATAACATACAGCAAGTAATTTAACACAAATCATACACAATTGATATTACACTTTTGCAAACCGAGAAATAATATAGTCTTTAGTTTACAAGAATGTTGCTTTGATTGTTAATCTCTCTGAGAATTTTCTCTTAATATTCTCTCTGGTTCATTATGGCACAGTATAATTCTTGTAAGCATTAATATATATATATAAAAAAAAAACAAATTATTTTCATATTTCAGAAAACACATTTAATTTTTTTCATGTAATACTTCTAACTTTTGTCTTCGAAACAAAGCAGATCATCAAATACAACTTATCAGTCCCAAGTGTTTGCATTTGTAAACCCAAATGTTTGCAGTCTATTCCTATTCTTATTAAACCCGTCACCCGAATACCAAGGGAAAGAGGGACGTCTGTATTTTTTAATGTTGGTTCAACATCTTGATGTAATCCCATCTAATAACCGACCTTGTGGGATTCTGACTTGAATACAGGCGACGAATGGACCTGTTGACGATGAATCAATCGAGGAAGAATTTATGCTGTTTCTCACTTTAACTATAATCATTTGTTTCATTTTCCAGTTGAATTTTTTCTATTTCCAATGCCATTTTGTTATGTAAGACATCATGTTTACTTTATTCTTGTTGTCAATCCAGCTATTTCAGTTTCCCTCTTAAACTTAGTGCTTTCCACGAAATAGTTCAGTTCCCTATTTCTTCTATTTGCAAATAGTATAAACTGTCTCATGTTATTTTAAAAGCTGTTTTAAATCCTAAATATCTTTCTAGAAACAAACAATAAGATTTAGTCTTTTGGATTGGTAGAATTGGAAGTGGTTGCTTGCATTGATACATATGAAGTAAAATATTCCTGTTTATATTTTATTTTGAAATGTAATAATTTTCATAAATTAATAAAGAAGATATAAGATTTTATGGAAATATAAGGTAGTAAAAATTTGATGCTTCATCAAATATTACATTAAAAAAATGGAAATTTCTTTGCTTACCACAATTTTCTTCATCGCTATGATCATCACAGTCAGGTTGTCCATCACATATACTTTCTTTGAAAATACACGTATTTGTAGAATTGGTTTCATTGCGACTTGAAGGACAGCTCACTTTACCAAGTGGACATGCTGAAGATGCGGAAATAGAAAACAGAAAATATAAATAAATTGTCATGAAATATTCTTTAAATAAATAAATATTTGACGTGTTTAAACCTTATTATAATCTTGTAATCTTATTTTCTTGTAAGAAGCTGAAATTAATGATAGCTGATATGACTGGCTACTTAACGATTATATATTTAGAGCTTAAACAGGTTTTCTTCATCTGAACTGCTGATGTATTTACATCCTCTCTAAGATAGAAATATGTCTTCAGCTTGGAGCAGATGACAACGTATTGCAATAGTGTATATGATTCCAAGAACATGCCTAAGAGGATAGGATTTAAAGAACGATATCAGGTATAGAATACTTGAGCTGGAAATAACTCTCCCAAAACTAATCAAACAAACGGTATAAACAATACATGAAGAGGTTCCCTCACCTTCTAAAACTCAGTGACATTTACCCAGTAATGCAACACTTGCAATACCACAGTGGGAACAACTAAAGCTGTCGTCATCCATCACACAACTCTCAAGCTATTTCGTCTCAAAGACTGCAACCGATTCTTCTGGTCCCTTGCCAAAGAGTTATCTACTAAGTTTAAAGAATCTTAACATCCACTTCACAACAACGATGGATCCGTGATTAGTAATCCCGAAGATGCAGGTTCTATTTTCGCTTTCCTGATTTGCAGCCAACTTCACAGTGAAAATGCTTGACACAACTCCTCTAAAGCTATCAGTCTATCACCTACCATCCTTTCGGATCCATCATCTTGCATATATTGATGGTAACAGCAGAAGTACCTGAATTCACTTCAAACCTTTACTCAACAATTATTTCAATCTCTACTTCTCTACAGGAGTCTAACCTGACCGTTGGAAACAAGCTACAGTATATCGAAAATGTATGACGTGTGAATCATCCATCGAGATTTGACGCTTTCATCTCTAGATCAACATATTTCTCTCAGAACCTACAACTGAGGCCGGTACTGAAGTAGCTTATACTGAAGTATTAGTAGCTTAAAACAAAATATTGAATGTAAACTGCATTATAGATTCAAGTTAAATTGTTCATTGCATTTATATTCTCATATTATACCAGCAAAGAGAAATACTGTACTTACTTGTATTAGAACAGAACACATAAGGCACATTGCAATGACACTGCTCACAAGAACTCTTATAACAATTCAAAGAGCCATATCGATAATAATAGCAGTAGATGTAATCTCCTGTAATGTATTCGCTTTTCCTTTTCGAATATGAAGTTCCGCTTTAAATTAGAAAACAAAATCGTGGTATTTACATTTCATTATTCGTTTCCTATTTCATATTTTATGATAGCGTTTTACAACCGTTTTTCATGCTCACTAACACTAATGTGGGTTAGACTACTTGCAGGATCAATTGTTTTACTAACTGATGTCTTTCTTACAGCTAATTACTCAGCAATGAAGTAAGGTGTGCATTACTTATGTATGCATTGAGTCTATTCATTAGAGCAACTTTACATCGGGGTTCCGGGGTGGCAATTGGAGTAATATTTTACTGATGGATACTCAACATCCAAGAAATAGAAATGAAACATTCTTATTTTTATGTTTTGTAACTTAATGTGGGACAGAATTTGGTGTTTTGCTGTCATAAAGTTCGAATTCGTGAACATGGGGTCAAGAGATTAATACCTTATTTTCATTTCCTTTGTTTCCTTTCTATATAGTATAGGTTTTATTTGAAAAGAGACTTTTATAATTATATCTTGTTTCTATATGACTTGCAAGTGTTTTGCATTGCTTCATAGAAAAGATACATTTCATTGCTATCAGCATGAGTGTTTCCGCAATGTATACGTGTGTGTCTTTAGGTGTATCTATACGGAATGCGAGGTGTATTTGAGGACAATTAGCTATCAGTATATTACTCCCAAGAAAAGTAAAATGCTTCCATTTTTTTCTGATACTCTATGGCAGATAAAATTCTCACACATGAAATGAAATAATATTCTAGCATCATTGCCATATATACGGAACACAGCGACTTAGAAATTGACAGCTGTCTTATATGTGGAGGATTTTTTATACCCCAAGTTCGATTGGAATTAGAAGCCGCTGATGGGAATATTTCAACTGTATCAAAGAGTAAAAAAATCCTAAACATTCTGGCAATATAAGAACATCACAATTCGTCCTGCAGGTTCAAGATTTTGTCGATGATGATCCCGGAAAATTGATTTCGCCACAGAAAGTCAGAATTGTGGTTCGAGAGGTCTTTCTCTACAAGTCATAAATGCTGAGGAAAGACCTATTCATGCCTGCAAAGATACAAGAATACAGTTTGATCCTTGTCAGATGGTAGTTACTTAACGAGGTTAAAAACTCCCTTCGAACATGGCGTACATTGTTTCATCTCTAATACGGAAGACTTCGACCAGGACCAAAATTTTAAAACGAGAAATGACGACTGGTTAAGTGCAGATCCTTTTGATGTCCCCATAGTGTTGCACACTAAGCATCCAGCGTCTGGGATTGTTTTAGTAACGGTCGTCTGAGTAACGAATGTAATGCCATGTCAGCTTATATCTTTCCATAGAGCCTCGAATTAATGCTGCTGGATACGTTGTAGTGCTGGAAACAGTTGTTTAGCCCTGGATACCAGAAGTACGCTATGGAAGGCCACACGTGCTTCAATAACACTCAGTACCTTCTCACAAAGCTCACGTTTCCCAAGAATGGACGTTCAACAATCTTTAGAATAATGTAATAAATCAGATTTAAATCTCATGTACTATTATATTTGAAGTGTTGATGAAAGGGAGACTGATAAACATCATCTCAATGGGGGTCACCATTGTTCAGGAAGTATTTAAAATAAAGGACCGTTTAGTGCAGGCACCTGAAAGATTCTGGCTCTGCATTAAAATAGTCATTAATAAAATAATCTTATTAGAAAGATTATCGAGAACATGTGTATGCATGACTGTTGGAGTTTTTCCGAATAACAGAGGACAGCACTGTCATCAGCGTATTGAAGTTCTGAGATATGTTGCATGTTGGTTAGATGTGTAAATCGAAGTCAACTGAAGATTAGAAAACATCCGCCGTATCGATATTTCATGTCAACTCTTGGATTGCCTGGAGGAACTTCGTGGAGAATTGCAGTCAGATACAAGGAGAATAGCGTAGGTGCCAAGACTCATCCTTGTTCTAGTCAGCACATGATTAGAAATTCTTCTGACAGCATGGTTTGGTGGAATACCGTCCAGAAATATTGTCATGCATTGTTGAACCAGAGAGACAAAGTGACCAGGATATCCAAAACATAGCAGCTCTTGGGACGTTATCAGAGGCCTCTTCTAAATCATAGAAATCAAGGAAATGGGCTTATGTTGTTCCCTGTTTTTCTCTTGGAGCTGCCTTGCGCAGGAAATCATATCAACTATGCCACGAGAGGCACAAAATTCACATTGAAATTCTGGTATGATCTTTTCGGCTACGGTCTGTAGCCGCTTTGGAAGAATCTTAGCAAACACGTGTCCAATGATGGAAAGTAATGATATTCCTCTGTAGTTCCCACAAGCTTTTCGATCATTTTGTTTGAAGATCGTTATTATAAATGCATCTTTTCATTCTTTAGGAACTTGTTAGGATTCTCATATCTCTAGCATGAGGGTGAAGTGAGGGTTTACAAGGGTAAACTTCCATGTTTGATCAGCTCGAAACGGATATTATCTGGGCCTGGAAACTTCCTTCATCTCACTTGCTCCATAGTTTGCTTGAATTCATGAAAAATAGGCCTCCTGCTCATCCACAGCTGAGGAGGATGGTTTAGAACGTTTCTGGGGAAATTTCTCAGCTGTGTTCGAGTTTCTATTTAGAAGTGGGGAGAAATATTCCTTATAGCGTAGGAGTATGTCTTGTGAATCGGTCAGCTTGTTTGTATTGTCAGCTGCTCGAAAGGATCCAGTTGATGTTCGTATTGGTCCAAAGAATTGTTTTCCGGCATAGAAATTACTGAGATCACGTGCACCTACATATCCCTGAAGTTCGACTGCTTTTTGTTGCCACCAAATGTTCTGCACTTCTCTTAGTTTTGTTTGACACACTCGTTTAGCTTTAGGAAATGCTTTTCTTTTTTAGTTTGGATCTTCAGTCTTGTTCATGAGTCAATTGAACATTCTTTTTGTTTCAATCAGGTTGTTGATTTCATAATTGTTTTCATCAAACCAGTCCTGGTTTTTGGTCTTGCTGAAGAGGATGATAGTGTTTGTTGTTTCTGTTACAATTTCGCGAATGGTCCCCCGTTCTTCATCGATAACTCGTCGTTTACTTAATTAGAAATAAATTCCAGGCTTATTTTGGTTTCAAAGGTGGTTACAGTGGCACGGTTCTGGAGTTTTGAGATGTCATATTTTCTACGAGATGATGGTTGATGTTGCATTCTTGGTCTTTATGAATGGTGATTCTCATGCGTGTAGTGACAAGGCGTGGATCTATCTAGCAGTCGTCGGAATTAAGGCCCAATTCTGTGACGAGTACGTCTCTTTTGTCTTTTTGCCTTATGATGGCAAAGTCTATTTAATGCCAGTGTTTAGATCGAGGATGCACCCATGTGGGCTTGAAGCAAGCTGGAAGTTGAAATTGAGTATTCGTGGTGAATAAATTACATTCCTAGTAGCAGGAATTGGATTTGCAATATTCGACGCCTTCTTTACCGATGACATTTTGCCATAGGCGACGGTCCTTTCCTACCCTTGCAGTGAAATCCCCTAGTAACTAGAATTTGTCCGTTGGTGGTGTACTGACAATGATATTACCTAGTTATTGCTAAAATTGATCCTTTACTCCTTGATCAGAATCAATAGTTGGAATATTAGCAGAAATTAAAGTGATGTAACTCTCATTAGGAAGTATTAACTGAAGAGTCATTTGTCGTTCGTTGTTGTTATGTGATGGTCTTGCATGGTGCAAGTCTTAATAGCAAAACCGATTCCTTAGACTCTTCCCTCCAATTCATCCTTACCTTCTCAAAAGAATATATAGCCAGAACCAGTTTCTTCTATTCTTCCTTCTCCTGAAAGCTGTGTTTTACTTAAGGGTGTTATGTCCACATTGAGCCCAGTCAGTCCTTTTCAGACTAACTCAGTGATGTCAATGTTGAGAAAAGTTCTAACATTCCATGCTCCAAAGATCATATTGTTTAGTCTCAAGTTTCTTGTTGTTTCGATCACATGATGGCCGAAACATGTTGACCTGCCAGGTGTGGTTTCCCAACCGGGCAGTTGTGGCGACTTCGTTTAGCTTGCCTTTTATAATATCTTTCTCGATTGAGGTGGGCAGCGATATTTCTAAAGGGCCAGCCCAGACACGAATACAGGACAGGAATTTTAAGTAGTCACTGGAACTTAGGAAAGTGCCCATCAAACATTCACCCCCAGCCGGCAGGTTCAGGACCTGAAGCTTCACGTTTCTCCAAAACATGCTCCCGTCATCCATTCCCTATCGCCCTTGGGCTTTGTAAGAGTTGTTTTGGAGTAAAAGACAACTGGAGTAGAAGAAAGTTCCAAAGCATGGATTTGTTTAAGGTGAACCTCAAGCTTCCAGGAAGTGACCCCCACTCTTGTTTTCATGGTCCCCCTGATTATCGCTCCTTTTTGTGATGGAGAGGCTTGTGTGGACCAATGCCTCTGAAGGCGATATCACCAGAAGTTCTGAACTCCTGGTTTAGAAGGTCGAGGACAAGGACCCAGACTAAAAATGACTAATCTGCAAAAATTCCAACAGTGGAACAAGCGGGCACCGAGTACAAAAGTTCTCAACGCCTGAAGCAGCAGATAAAGATGGCGACGCACAATGAATATGCTACAGAAGGCGCCACAAAAAAACTAGAACCCACTCAGTGGCAGTCCGTTGCAATTTTATAGCTGGATCGTGCATGTCTCATTCTATATGTGCTGCAGAGGAGTGGTAATATAAAGAAAATGAAAAGATTACTTTAGACAGCTATTATTTTTAACAGTTTAAATATAAAACGTATTGTAATAAATCAATATATAGATACTTGTAATAAATGAATATAAAAATACTCGTAATAAATTAATAAATTATTTACTTGAAACCAAAATTGGAGCAGATCGTGTTCAATGTCCATTCAGGGAGAGAGTAGGCACATGTTGTCAAGTATTCCGATCCACTAAGCGTTTTCAATTTTCCGGACCACAAATCTCGACCACCAGTCAATTTATATTTTGGTTTGTTACCTATATCAATAAGACAGAGTACAGATTAAAACATTGAATACTTTTTATTAGGAATGACATCATTTTTGTAACGGTGATGTTAAAAGTTGGTTGGATCACTTTACTAACACTTATTGACCCTGGAAATATAAATGACAGTTTATCCTAGCATGATTTAAATTCAGAATAGTGAGAAATGATAAGGATAGTAAATGCTGCTAATTATTTGATTAAATTTGCTGACACTTTTGCCGACTCTTTACCAAAATGCTTGTTAGGATATTGATTGATATCTTTTGGTTAGACTCAAGTCCAAACTGATTCTATTTTTAATAAAACTGGAAATCAGACATGTAAAGCTGATTCTGGTGTGATTCTAACTCAAAATGTAGATGTAAGAAATTAAGCACCATTTCTCCCAACTCAACACCTTAATATCAATTGTAACATTGGTAATATTGATTCTTTAACTTTGTAATGGATTACAGACCTTTAGAGTAATAAACTAAATTAATGATATTTTAATACATTCCGTGGTTCATTGAAATATTACGTACACTGTTTTATCTTTAGTTTCCCCACGATGAATAAGTTAAGTAGTAATAATATTTAGGAGTTAATTGAACTGAGTGAAAACCGAGCCTACAAAAGTTGGCCTTATGTTTACAAAGACAGAAAAAACGTGTCAGTTTAATTTAACGATTTTTCTGGTGAAGAATATAAAGGAAGCAGAAATTAAAGTCTACAAGAATTCCTTGGGGACTGAGTTCATCAATTTCTATGCGAGGTATTATCACTCTTCATGTTCTTTGGAAATTGCATATATGACTACTTATATTGGTATTCTCTCACTTTAGCACTGCATTTCAAGACGGCATGTCAACATAGGTGCACATCCCAGTGCCTATTTCTGCCATTTTGCCGTTTTGCTGATTCTGATTGAAGTATCGATTGAAGAGATATACAAACGAGGTTAAGGTGGTTTAAAATTTTACATGGCAAAAAGGAAACAGTTATCAGCAAACATAAAACCACTGACAAATGGGAAACGGTCTTGTTAAGTAATCAAAAACAGTGCCAGCAGGAACACTATTCTTGAACAAGACCTTTTTTCATTAGTCGCAGTGCAAACATGTATTAAGAAAACCGTACAACAGAATCTCTGTGTATTTCTTATCTACACATGAAATCAATATTTCACATGCAATAATCTTATAAGCGTAGTAATTATTTTCAAGGTGCATTCAAGTGCTAATTATACAAAACCAAGGAATTACTTGGAGAGCTACCCACGATCCTCCTCCTCCTCCTCCTCCTCCTCCTCCTCCTCCTCCTCCTCCTCCTCCTCCTCCTCAACATTGCCATCATCATTATTTTACGTTCTCTTTCAATGGTGGCTGGCATAGCTTGAACGGCTTGCACAATCTAAATCAGAATGTTTATTGTCCTTTTCAATGAGGGAGGAGAAATATCTCGCAGAAATGTCTCCTTCTTTGCTTGCTTCCTTACGCCTAGGTCCCTTCTAACACCAGTCGCTTTATTTGGTTGCACTCAGTTTATTTTTTGGTGATGACAGTAGTGATGACGATTACTTGTATTCCGTAAGACAATAAAGTTTTCGCTGCTTAACGCTGTTTCCGCTCGCTTCTGGCAACGTGATTAATAGAAGAGATAGAGTTTGAAAGAGATTAACTGAGGTGAAATGGAGAAAGAAGCTGAGTATGAAAGGGAAATAGTGATTAAGACGACAGTATGGAAGAAAAAAGTAAAATGATGGAGATAGTTATGAGAGCATAGAAAGTGGCTTTTTGAAGTTTATATTTGTTGATCAGAGATATATACATAATGTTAGCAATCGGAAGTTGTGAAAAGAGTCACATGTGAAAGGGTGTGAGGGATGTCACTGATGTTTGATTTGGAGGGAGATAGTGTTGCCTAGAAGTAGAGAAGGAAAAATATTCACAAGTAAGAGAGAGTGCTCTTGACGAATAGTCGAGATGGCAAGAGCGTGATAGACGTTAACAAAAGAGTGGCATGGTTCAGTGAAGAAGAAAATTTGAAATAGATAAGAGAGTATTGAATAAGTAAAGAGATATCAGATGAAAACTTAGCAAATACAAAATGGATATCCCTCATACGATCAGGCTTCACAACATCATTCTAAGTCTTCCCGACTATCCCATTTTCTCAGATACCACTCACTTTGAGCGTGTGGTAATTCGTTAGCTATTTGTTGTCATCTTATGCATTTGATTTCCCTACAAACATTGTCTTCTAACTGTATACTGCCACAAGTTTCTCTCATATGCATTTTTACACTCAGATCATTTTACCTCGACATTCTCAAAAACTACCATAACACATCTTTTCATATATTTTCAGAATAATTAAATAAGGTAAAAGAAACTATAAATAACTTCTAAAGAACCTCCCTAGCATTTGAGGCAATTTATTTACCATCTGCCTATCGCCCCGTGTATCTGTCATATAAAATGTCTAAATTCTTTATTAGCCCCCTTTTGATATTATCACTTCTTTCATGCTTCCAGTGTCCACTTTCTACAAACTGATTACCGCCATTTCCCTGATAGTTGTTGAATCTTTGCTAAGTTCACTTCAAGTTATTTCAAAGGCAGGTTTTTTAACATGTCCGAAAATTCTTCACTAAATACTTTACAGATATTCTGTTATAAAAAGTAGATCATCAGCATATAAGAGTTCCCAACGATATTTATTCTTAAACTGACCTGTTAAAGCTTGGAGAACTGCAATGAATAGGTTCGGAAATATAATCGACGCCTATCTATGCACTAAATTCATTGCTGGACTCTTTGTTGACCCTCGCCTTACTTGCTGTAAAATGCTTGAATGGTCCTTATAAGTTTTTGGATACTTTTACTTTCATTGCGAACATCAAATCACAGAGCGATGGATCCTGTTTAGGGTCATCTGCAGATCGATGCATCGGTTTATACTGAGATAGCTGCAATAGTCATTCGGTTGGGCATCTTGCTGAATTGTCTGACTGCCTAATCTAAGGACTAAGTCGTACTTTAGTTTGCAAGATTTAAGCATCTCAGCAGCTATGGTTTCCCATGACTCTATTTCCTTTAACATTAGACGATGCTATGGTAAAGTTTAAGTGCAGTAGACACACACACGCACGCTCACACACATTCATTCTCCTCTTCTCTCTCGCCCACTTCAACATTTTTTTCTTTTCGTAGTCAGTAAGGGCAACGCGCCTTTATCATTACATGCACGCTTTTTGCCCAGCGATTTTTTATTCTCGCTGATGTTTTACCCAGTAATTCAAAGCACCTCAGCCTTCTGATGTTTACATCACATGGTAAATTCCACAAGCCACATTTCGACAATGTAGCTCTGAACGGGATTTTCATTCATTGAAACTCTTATGTCTTCTCTGTATTATAAATTACATTCTTTTCTACCTTTCTGTCATGAATGCCATTTAGGATTTCCTTGGACATAAAGCTGAAGTATCTTTCAACTTCCCTGTATTCCTTTTCTAAATTGTTTTGTTTTAGAATCTTTGTCCGTATAATTCTTACACTACCTTGTTGGTTGATCAATTTTTCTTCTGCTAAGTACTGGGCACTTATTCGTTTACTGGTAACAATAAAGAAATAACTTGTCATTTCGTCTGATTTGTAAGTGATCAAGTGACTGAAATTGTATCGTATGTGTTTAGGTCATTTGCATAACAAAACTCCAAAAACATTGATTATTCTCATTGTTTGTACCATATCCACCAATGTCATCTTTGCATTGCTCAACCGTGTTCATTAAAAGTTCCTGCAATGACAAAAAGTTCTCCGTCACTTATGGTTGCAGTAGCCTGTGCATGGGCCTCAAAAAAGCTGTCACCCTTCAGCCTTAATTGGTGTCTGTGTGTAGAAATAACTGCTGATATCGGTTTGTCACTGATAAGCCCAAGTTCAATTATTCTATCTCATACTCTATCTCGGTTAATTTTCTGCAGCGGTACTCTGTTATCAGTATGCCACTTCCATCGATCTCATCACTGTTTCTAATTATCTAGGCAATATCATGAAAGAGTTAGGTTGCTGTTGAGAAATTAAATCAGAGTGATGGAAGGACAGAGGGAGAGAGGGACAGTGAACTTGTGTGTGAAAGAAAGAAAGAAAGAAAGTGAGATGGAACGAGTCAGAGAATTGTCATACAATTTCATATAGGAACAAAGTACTTCTCGCTCGTGCATGAAATGCAATGATAACATAGCGTTGAAGTAAGGTCACCGATGCGGAAGATCTT
Organism: Octopus bimaculoides; assembly: GCF_046866305.1. Lineage (NCBI taxonomy): Eukaryota > Metazoa > Mollusca > Cephalopoda > Octopoda > Octopodidae > Octopus > Octopus bimaculoides. The sequence continues at coordinate 134,051,415 of NC_142930.1, forward strand.
TGAAGGCTCGAGAGAGATATGTTGCAATGTTAATTTGTGTGAAGGATAAAATCGATGAAACTAAGAAAGTAGGAATTAAAAGTATCAGCTCGTGTATACAGGTTGGTTACTCTGGCAATGTTATATAATGTGATTTTTTATATACATATAGACTAAACTAACACTATATAGTGACAGGTAATATATGATGAGTGCGTTAATATTGAGAAGGGGACAGGAAGCGGACTGGAAGAATCGTTGGCATACCGAGAAAAATGCTTGGCAGCATTTCGTTTTTACGGTCTAAGTTCTAACTCCGCCGACGTATATTTTCTTTTTCATTCTTTCGGAGTCGATGAAACAAGTATCATTTGAATCGACTTATCCCGACGCCGAAATGGCTGGCATTGTGCCAAATCAATATTCTTTTTTACTCTAGGCACAAGGCCCGAAAATTTGGGGGAGGGGGCAGTCGATTTGATCGACCCTAGTACGCAAATGGTACTTAATTTATCGACACCGAAAGAAAGAAAGGCAAAGTCGACCACGGCGGAATTTGAAACCAATATTAAGAAAGGAAATTCTTAGTGCTACAGCAAACCTTTTCAATCCATACTAGCATAAAACAACAGATACTAAATGATACTGACAATCATGCCAAACCGTTTGATGTTATCGGTTATTACTTGCGTTAGTTTTGACTGACCTCACGTTTGCGTATGCAGGTAATCAGCCAAATCAATAGATATGACCTGCAGATCCACTGTTCCATATAAATCTCTGCCTATCTAAGAATCATATTATTAACTCTAAAACGGAACCGTTAGATCGAATAGGCTGCATTGTAGCAGTGTTTTCAAATATATTTCTGTACACCTGGGTGGTAATGGCAATAATGATGATGATGGTGGTAATGAAAGCGATGGTAGTAATGGCGGGGTTGGTAGTGAACAAAATGATGAAGATCATGATAATCATAACAATAATGAAGTTAACATTTTATGAAGCGTTTAACAAAATTTATTTTTCTTTGTTAAATTGTAACTACTACCGCAACAAAAATTATGGAATAAATGTTAATTATAAAGAATTATATTCGCAGAAATATAAATATAAATCAAACTTACTACCACAACCATTTTCATCTTCTCCATTGGGACAATTTTTTATTCCATCACATTTTTCAGTGTAAGGGTAGCATGTATTATTGTATTTACAAGTATACCAATTTTCACCACAGCCTTTTAAATGAAAAATGAAAGACAATATAAATAATATTATTCGGAGTTAACATTCAATCGATCAGTTAGTTTGTTGATCTGCATGTCTATACATACATACATAGGTAAATATGTTTATGTATACCTGCCACCAGTCCAATAATAAAGAAAAGGAAACAAGAATAAGAAAACTATCTGGTTCACACCCCTCTACTCACCCGAAGTGACCTTTAATATAAGCAAGTATTTCTTAGCACTGATAGATAGACATTTTCCAGTCAACCAGAGTTACAGAAAGCTCTTCAATAGACATAACTTAAAAATCAGTTTCAGCCCAACTACTAATTTTAAAAATATAATCGCACACAACACACACAAACCACAATATGAAACCAGTTGTTAGTGCAGGGATAAAAAATTTGTGCCCGCTAAATAGAGCTTGCATGTCGGAGACCATCATTTATGAAGCCACCATGGACTCTATATCCACTAAGGATACAGTTTCGATGAAGAAATGTGTGGGCCTTACAGAGGGTAATTTCAAGGCCAGGTTCAATAATCACACCTTGAGCCTCAAGCACTGGGATAAAAGGAAAACGACCAAATTATCCAGTCATATATGGTCCTTAAACGATAAAGGTGTCAGTTACAACATCCATTGGAAGATCTTAGCCAAGTGTAAGCCCTGCAGCAACGGCAGCGGAACGTGTGGTTTTTGTGATATAGAAAGATGGCTCATCTGGAAAAGCAGCTTAGACCCCGCCACATGTCTAAATTCAAGAACTGAACTTTTCGGATTATGTCCACATGTGGCTAAATATTTGTTACGTTTTTAGTCCCCCCGAGATTACAGATAGGATTTGCTTTCTATATTGTGTCCACGTACAAGCTTTTTATCTCTCTATACTTTTTACTTATATTTCTTATATATTTTTAATATTTTTTACATTTTTATAGAGATATTGCTTTATAGGTTTATAGCCCATATATTTTTTTACACATATTTTTTTCTGTATTCTACCTTCCACCCTGTGTGTATATAGACGCGCGTATATAGACGCACGTATATAAACGTGTATATGAAACATTTTGTGCGCGTTGTGAATGTGTGCGTGTGTGCGGGTATGTGCGTATATAGACGTGTGTGTGTGTGCGCGCATGCGAGTATGTGCGTATATAGACCTGTTTTACTCTTATTGCTTTTTTACACCTTTTTTTTTACACTTTTTTCTGTATTTTGCATTTAGCCCTGTTTTTTGTTGTGCATGTACGTATATAGACGTGTGCATGAACCCTTTTGTGCCCGCGCGCGCGCGCGTGTGTGCGAGCGTGTGTGCGGGTATGTATATAATTTTTGGCGAATGTGTGGGTGAGCATGTGTGTGTTTCGAGTGAGGGTGGATGAATATATACATACAGGCGCATGTACGTGGGTGTGCGGGCGCGCATGTGTAAGTACGGATTGGTGCACTTACGCGAATACTATGGACATTTTTACTCCCTTACCTTTACTCCCCCCCCTCACTTAGAGGTCATTCTAATAGCTCTTTTGTCTTAATAACGGTCAATCACACAGTTATTTCCCTTTGTTTTAACGGTCATTTTCATAGCAATCTTCGATGGCCAGATAACTGAAGAGATGGTGGCGTGGGTTTCCGCCCCGACATCCGAAACTCGGAGTTTTATCATGGCTACTGAATAATTGTCACATATTATTTACAGATAAATTCCTCTATTTACACAATATCGAGGTCTCTTTTCTTTCTTTTGTTGTCTTACCTTTTCTATCAATATATATATATATATATATATATATATATATATATATATATATATATATATATAAGACCACTCCGTCAATAACAACGACGAGGGTCCCAGCTGATACTGTCAGCGGAACAGCTTGCTCGTAAAATTAACGTGCAACTGGCTGAGTACTCCAAAGACATGTGTGCTCTTAACGTAGTTCTCAGGGAGATTCAGCGTGGCACACAGTGAGATAAGGCCGGCCCTATGAAATACAGATACTACTCATTTTTGCCAGCTGAGTGGACAGGAGCAACGTAAAATAAAGAGTCTTGCTCAAGGAAATTATAATTACTGTGATTATAATTTTTCTCTTACATATTTGTATTGTCTTTTGAGACGTGCGAATGTATTGAGTCTAATTTTGTATTAAATCTAATTTTGATTCAACATCTTTTTCTTCTCCATTTTTTTAATATTTGTTATGCTATATCTATACCTATAACTTTATTTTTCAACTATTATTTTCATATTCTTATTATTTGCTCTGGCTGTTCGCGCGCGCGGCGTCGCCGGCGCCCGCTCGGCCGGTCCAGGGCTGCGCAACCACGCACCCCACTCACCGGTTATGACGATACGGTCGGCCTTCCACATTGGTCGCGGCGCAAATATTAGACTAAGACCGACGCGTACGGGCCGTCGCAGCAGCCGCCGCGCTCCGCACGCGGGTCGAGGCGTGCGGCGGCTTCACGCCCTTCAATTTTTGGTGACTCTGGATAACTGTCAGTACGATCGCACGGGCTAGTATTGACTAGCCTTCCCGCGAGTCCGCCCTATCAACTGTCGACGGCCCGGTAAGTGCCGTCCGTGGTGGCAAGAAGTAACAGGGAATCAGCGTTCGATTTCGGAGAGGGAGCATGCGAAACGGCTACCACATCTCAGGAAGGCAGCAGGGCGCAAATTACCCACTCCCGGAACGGGAGGTAGTGACGAAAAATAACGACTCGGGATTTTGTCGAGGCCCCGCGATCGGAATGAGTATAAATTTGTTAACGAAGATCGACCGGAGGGCAAGTGTGGTGCTAGCAGCCGCGGTAATTCCAGCTCCGGTAGCGTATATTAAAATTGTTGCTTTTGAAAAGCTCATAGTCGGGATTCGGGTCTCGTAAACGTACCCCAGCACGTTCGGGGCGACGGCGCCGTCGCGGGCGCGCCTCGCGCGCGTCCGCTTCGGTTGTCCGTTCACACTCCCGGCCCTATTCGCCGGTGCGTGCGCGGTCGGGCCGCGGAGCTCTGCGCGCATCGCCGCCGCTGCGTCAGCCGCCCCTGCCGTCTTCGCCCGTCCGGTTTCACGCCCACGCGCGGCGTCCCGCCGCTCCGGCCGTCGTCGCCGTCACGCGGGTCCGTGCGGGAGTCACGAGGCAGGCGTCGTCAGGCGTCGCCGCACGCGTTGCGTTAGCGCGACCACCTCCCAGTCGTTTCAGCCCGCACGGTTCCTCCGAGGGTGCTCTTCGCCGAGTGTCCGAGGCGGCCGGTACGTTCACTGTGAAAAAATTAGAGTGCTCAATGCGAGCCCCGCTGGCTTGCATACGAAAAGCATGGAATGATGGAAAATGGCCTCGTATTGCGACGTTAGAGGTGAAATTCTTGGATCGTTGCAAGACGCACTGCAGCGACGGCGTGTGGCAAGCACGTTTTCCTCGATCAAGAGCGAATGTCGGAGGTTCGAAGACGATCAGATACCATCGTAGTTCCGACCGTAAACAATGCCGACTGGCGTTCCGCTGGCGCTCCGCCGGCGATCGCTTCGATGACACGGAAAACCATAGTCGGTTCCGGGGGTAGTATGATTGCAAAACAGAGGCTTAAAGGAATTGACGGAAGGGCACCACCAGGAGTGGAGCCTGCGGCTTAATTTGACTCAACACGGGAAAACTCACCCGGTCCGGACACCGGTAGTATTGACAGATCGATAACTCTTTCTCGATTCGGTGGGTGGTGGTGTATGGCCGTTCTTAGTTGATGGAGCGATCCGTCTAGTTGATTCCGATAACGAACGAGACTCCGGCCTGTTAACTAGCGCGTCGATTAGTGCTTTTCCGGTAGCGAGGCGGCGCCGAAGCCGTCGTCGGTAGCTCCGCGCGCGGCCCGTGCTTGCCGTTGCCGCTGCACTCCTTCGCGTCCGGCGCTGCGACCGCGTGCAGCTGCCGCCTCCCTCGCGGGGGCGGTCACGCTGTGGTTACGGCGTCGGTTGCGAAGCGGCGGCGCTGACCCGGTCGGCCTGGCCCACGCGAGCCCGGCGGCGGCACACTGTCGCGCCCGGGCCAGTCGGCTTGCGAACGCAGCGCTTCTTAGAGGGACGGCCGGCAGAAAGCCGCACGAGGCGGAGCGATAACAGGTCTGTGATGCCCTTAGATGTCCGGGGCTGCACGCACGCTATACTGGAGGTATCAGCGGGCGCGTCGCCCCCGGCCCGAGAGGGTCGGGAAACCTCTGAACCATCTGCCGTGATAGGGATCGGGGCCTGGAGCCAACCCCGTGAACGAGGAATTCCCGGTAGGCGCGGGTCATCAGCCCGCGTCGATCATGTCCCTGCACTTTGTACACATCGCCCGTCGCTACAAACGATCGAACGATCCGGTGAGGTCCTCAGATCTGGCCGACGAGTCCGCTTACGCGCGGCGGCGTTCCGCGCCGTCGTCGGCGCGTTCTCTGATGGCCCGGAGAAGACGACCGAACCCAATCGCTTAGAGGAAGTAAAAGTCGTAACAAGGTGAAGGATCATTACCGCTGCCGCAGCAACCGAGCGTCGTCGTTGTTGTCTCCTCCTATTCCAGCGTGATCCAGCCGATTTCGTAAGCCGCGGCCGGACCCCCTTGCCGTCATCTTCGTCGGTCCTCTAACAGTGCAGCAGCAGCTGCAGCGGCGGACACCCGCACTTTTGCTGCCGCTCTCGCTGCTGCTGACCGCGCAATTCTCATCCAGCCGTCACCCGCCCGACGACCAGTGCGCTCGGCCGACGGTGCTGTACGCTTTGCGGCTCCACGACCTCCATCTCTCTCTCAGTCTTCCTTCCTTCCTTCCTCTCCCAACACAAAAACACTTACACACACACACACTCTCTCGCTCTCACTTTTCCCTCCATTCATCACCCTCTCTTACTATCCTATATATATATATATATCTACCTCTATGCATTCAATAATACTATAAAAAGAAACATTCTCTCAAGGTTTCTCTCAAAATTTGATAAACCTACAAGACTAGGTGAAAGCGCTAATTTATAAAACATGTGACATATGAATAAAAATCTGTAAATATACAGCCATCAGACATCTGAGTACCTGATTATTATTTTTTCTAATGTATAATTCCTGTACATCACTTCCAAATCTTCCAATATACACATGTATATATATATATTATGTATGTATGCAAGTACAAGTGTGTGTGTGAATGTGTCTGTGTAATATGTTAATGAATATATTTGCAAGTTTTGATATTTTTTAACACTATAAGTATGTTATGATAATTGTAATTTCTGTACACATTTTGATGCTTGGTTAGATTAGAGTTGTTGCAAAATTACACTTCTCGATCCCAGATATGAGTAAAAGTCACCTTAATTACTATTTCACTTCACCTTTTATTGAGATAAATAGAAGACTAAAATATTTGATCGAATCCACATGTTTTTTTTATGTCTTCTATGTTTTTTAGCTTATCTTTGACATGATGGCCAAGGCGTCCTAAAACTATTCTCACAATGAAACATGCTGGGACTCTGCTTAGAAGGGTTTAGTCGAATAAATCAACTCCAGTACTTATTCTTTAAGCGTTGTACATATTCTTTTGCCAATCCGTTACGTTACGGGCAAGTACAAAAACCAACACCAGTTGTGCAACGGTCGTAGGGGAACGCACACACACACAAACACATACGCACACACACAAACACACACACATACGCACACAACCGACAAGCTTCCACAAACTTTTCGTCACTCACAAGGTATTGGTCGACCCAAAGCAATGCCAGAAGACACTTGTCCAGGTGCCGTGCAGTTGGAGTAAAACCAAAATCACGTGGTTGCAAACTGAGCCTTTGGACCACTCAGTCGTGCCTACGCATCTCTTCGTAAGAATTAAATTGTCTGTAGAGTAACCTAAGTGATATACTACAATTACAAGATTTAAGAGAATAATCAAGAATATGTCTATGGGCAATACCTTATAGAACTGTTGCTCCTGAATAAATATTTAGCCAAAGAACACTGATTTATATTATATCATTAGGATACGTTCCATGAGAAAGGGGGATGAATGGAGGATAAGTACTGTATAATAACTAATGTTTTTAGTTAATTCACCGCAGGCATATTGTTGTGTAATTAAGCAATATACTATCTGTTGGAAATATATGCTAATCCATCTGGATGCAACAATACAAATGATTTATTTCTCACCTGAGAGAGGAAATAAGCACTGGCTGTATTGACGTTTGGAAAATTGACATATCAAACACGCCTCACTGCATCTTGTTCTTTACCTCTGTATTTTAAGTTCACTTATAAGCAAAAATGATTTTCGTTTTCATCAAAGGAATAAATATCAATATAATTTGATTCCCTTAGTTACATCCTGCATGAATGAAAATTATCTCTCTTTTAGTGAAAGGGAATAAATAGTTGGAGAAAGATTGTCGAATTTTTATTGCTTTCAACAGTTGGTTTTAAAGACCACATTCTATGTTAACCTATTTGGTCTATATTGAACAAACATTGCGATCATCTTATCTTATTGGAATGAACTTTATTAGTGAAGTTAATAAGTTTAAACAACTTAGAAGGTGTTTGTGCTGGCTAAAACTTTGTTAATCGATCCTTACATCAGCTATGATTACATATCAGAGAGTCTGCTATATTTGCATTTAATATGCATAATGATCACATTAGATCATATTATTCGTAATATATATAGCCTTTGATGATTAATCTCCTACTTATATAAATATCACTAATTTCAGGTAGTTGAACATTAACTCGCGTTAGAAATAAATTCTCCAAAATGAAAGTCCTGTAGGATTGCAATGCATACATTCAAAATAAACTACCCGAATATGGTTACTGATCACCCAGATCAAACCATGATTTAAATGGAAATTTAAAAGGTGAAGTAAATAGATTTAAGATTTTCTCATTAAGCTTGAAGCATGTCAAGTAACTTTAGATAGGAATAGAATTAAGTATTACTCACACTGTCGACATAGTAAGAGGCCCTTAGATTTGTCTAAGCTATATTTTCTATATTTATGCCCACTTTTAACAGTTGTTAAGCTTTATACAACGGAGGTTTTGTTCAAGTGGACGAAAGAAACTTTAAATGAATAGTGCTGGAACCAAATTTTTACAGCCTGTGTATGTACTTGTCATTTCCATATGTTTATCCATAACTGTTCGTTTACAGAAATAAAATATCAAAAACAAAAAAGAAAAAAACTTCACATAGCTTACCTTTCTTTGGACATTCGCCTGATTTTGTTACCACACTATCGACAGCCAGTGTAGTTATGTTTCCACCTGAGTATACAAAGGAAATATTGTGAACTCCCTTAGACAGTGTAACATAAGCATTTGTCCAGATTTCAGCATCAAATTTTGAAAGTTTCATTAGCAAAGTCTTATTGCTATAGACTGACAGATTACCATATCCGGAGAATATATAATAAAAGTCCAAACAGAAATTACTTGCCCTGGTTATTTTAGGCAATTCTAGTCGGCTTTCTTTAGTGGAGATGAGACTTATATATTGGCCTAAAAACAGAAAATATTTTTATTGTAAGTAAACATCATCATGAGAAAGCAAGCAAAATGAGCAACAATAGTTTATAGATTTTGATACATTTGTTGATAAGAAAAATTCTCCTTGCAATATAGAAGAAAGTATAAAATCTATTATATGTAGTAATGAAACATAGACAATATTAATTGTATACGCTACTCTGCGATTACAAGTGGATTAATTATTTTTTATTAGCAATTTAAATATTAAATTGCTTGAGAAAGTGCTTGTAAATTTTAGGATGAATACTGAACGAAGATATTGATCTGTGAAAAAGTGAGTTAAAATAAGAATTAACTATAGGAAAAGGGAAACATATAATTATGAAGAGATAGTGTATTGTACGCATATCCGATACATGCTTTCAGGCTATAATAGATATCAATTCAAGGCAAAATTGAAATATTGGAAAATGTTTCACCGTAAGCTGTTCCTTCTGAGTAATCGTAACGCGGATTCTTAGATCTTATTCCGAAATCAATTACCCAAGAATTCGGCGGGAAACTTTTACAGCCGCACATATTGCTATCTTCAAAATGACAGTCGAGAGTATTTGCTGAAATTTAAATTAAGAGAAAATTAGTAGAAGATCAAATAATGAACGTAAATTATTAACAATAATATAATACGTTTTATATAAAATCTTGAATATAAAACACGGATGTTTTACGAAAACTGTGGTTAATGGCTTTGCAGAAGTTATTAATAGTTCTATGACTGCTTTGAGAGAACTAAGTATGGTGTATTAGTGTTTAAAATGTGTACGTAACAAAATGTTGATCATTTCATGAGTTTTGTATTAGGATTCTTTCTAATCAATAAACTATTCATAATAGACAAACATACTTTATTGCAAAACCATTCAGATCCTATTGGCATCATTCGAGATTATAATGTAAACTTAAACTTTCTTTACCATTGTATTTCGTTACCATCCTTTTAAGGGTTTACTTAACAATTCCGGGCAAGATACCTTTGCACAAAAGTGATTTAGGGAAAGAACCCGACAATAGCAATTTATGGAGATGAAACAGTTTATGCTGATACAGAAATCCTACTGGCTTGTATTAATATACACAAAATGCAATATGAATTACATAAATAGAATATGGATACTTTTCTTTTATATGAATTACTTTCAAATTAAATATTAACAAGAGAATCAGTAATAGTAGCAAATGGCAATCTTTATATCCTACTTCATATGGATGCATCGTTAGAACGCCGTATTACTGTAGTATTTATCTTGAGAGACCCTCTCATATAGACCTATAATGCCAAGATTACTTTAAAATTTATTTGGAAATTAAATTACTTCTGAAGATTATATCTTTTGAAACTTATAAAGACAACAACATCCAGGATTTAACACAGGGACTTACAGTCTTGTCGGAATTATCGGATAATTTCATACATATACTAACATAATACATGCAGGTAATTATATATATATATATATATATATATATATATATATATATATATATATATATATATATATATATATATATATATATATATATATATGTATATATATATATGTATATGTATATATATATATATATATATATATATATATATATATATATATATATATATATATATATATATATATATATATATATATATATATATATATATATATATAAAGGCATTAGTAACAGAATAAAAACATGTTCGGGTCAACGACTCAACAAAAACAACACCCCTCAAACAAACAATCATATATAAAAAATACACCATGGTCCACAAACACATAAGAAAAGCATATAATATAAAATTAATACCTATATATATAAAGTGTACAATTTTAAAAAGCAAAGCATATATTCTAATAAAAATACAAATATATCTAATTCGAGTTAAAAATATATATAAAAAAACGTAAGATATATATTTTATATATAATAGAATACAAAAGGTCTAAAAATAAAATAAGGCGACTAAATATATATACATATATATATATATATATATATGTATTAATTTTATATTATATGCTTTTGTTATGTGTTTGTGGACCATGGTGTATCTTTTTATATATGATTGTTTGTTTGAGGGGTGTTGTTTTTGTTGAGTCGTTGACCCGAACATAATGTTTTTATTCTGTTACTAATGCGTTTTTATCCTCGTCTCACTTATATTTGAGCATTTCTTTTGCAGTCCTATATAAACTTTTTTGTTTCCTAATAGGAGACAAATATTATTACTGTTATATATATATATATATATATATATATATATATATATATATATATATATATATATATGCATACATGCGTACATAGTACATATGTGAATATATTTATACATGCATGTCTTTATATATCTTTATATGGACATATATTTCTCTTAACTCTTAGATCTCCCAGTGTTATCGGCACAACGGTCAACGAACTTTCACCTTCCTCTAGGCTCCACTAGGATTAAATCCTATCGTATTCATGTCGTTCCCGAAAGTACTGCAACCATGCTTTTCCTTGGTCCTCCTCTTGGTCTACTCCACCTCTTCCAGCGTCCGTTCCATCATGACTCTACTGTGGTAATCGATGCACCATGTCTTGCAAACTTCCTATGGCAGTTCTCATCACTTATTTTTTTCTCACTCGGACCCAGTAAAATACGCCCAAGATTGAATATATATATCTGTGTGTATTCATTATTTACACATAAATATATCCTAAATGAATGACTATTTTCTCATTTTCTCAGTATTGTTTGGATCTCCATTGGCTTGTGGTGCACCACGTATATTTGTCTTCACCTGGAAAATTGGCAGGATTTGCTTTCATCAGACCATATTTTTGATGGTCAAAAATCATCTTTCTTGCAGAGCGTTTTAATACTGATAACATTCGGTGTTTTATTAATGTGTGAAATCATAAGTCTCCTTGCATATTTTTGTTGATATCCAAGGTCTTTCAATAGTGTTTTATATACTCTTTTACTCTTTTACTTGTTTCAATCATTTGACTGCGGCCATGCTGGAGCACCGCCTTTAGTCGAGCAAATCGACCCCAGGACTTATTCTTTGTAAGCCTAGTAACTTATTCTATCGCTAAGTGACGGGGACATAAACACACCAGCATCGTTTGTCAAGCAATGCTAGGGGGACAAACACAGACACACAAACACACACACACACACACACACGTATATATATATATATATACACACATAATATACGACAGGCTTCTTTCAGTTTCCGTCTACCAAATCCACTCACAAGGCTTTGGTCGGCCCGAGGCTATAGTAGAAGACACTTGCCCAAGATGCCACGCAGTGGGACTGAACCCGGAACCATGTGGTTGGTAAGCAAGTTACTTACCACACAGCCACTCCTGTGGAATGTTTTTAACAGTTGCAAATCGATGTTTAATAATTTCCTTCTTATATGTCTTCTTTCTTCTTTGAAAAACGTTCTACTATATCCCACAGCATTCCTTCACTCGGTAACACAGTTTTCGATCCATTTTTCTGACTATGTTATCCAATTTTTCATAATAAAAATATGAATAATAATTTTTGATTGGATTTCCCACATGTAACCCTCATGTAAATTCATTAAAATATTTTCGCCAATTGCTTTCGTTCCTCTGTTTTATTCTCATAGTTATACAATAAAAGCCCAATGAAATTCATTGTTTTTACTTATAGAGAAGAGAAATAACTTTCCTCTTTTGCTATGCCTGGGCTGTTTACAGAAGCAAGTGCCGAGTCCCGTGTGTAATTAGTACCTCTGCACTCGTGGAAATGTCACGAGGGAAAGACTATCAATTTGTTCACAGCATCCATGACGCCTTAAGCGTGTCACATATTGATTACATATCTGACTTAGTGTCTCTCCCTCCAGATATTCTATAGGGGTTCACTCCTACAACCTTTTTAAAAACTCAATAAATTATCCTGCCGGACAGCGACAGTTTAATATTATAATGGGTATGGTTTGTGTAGAACCAGTTCTCCTCTCTCGTCTTTCAAACTTGTATTGGTCTAATGCAACAAGTGCCACGAGGCCAGTAGTTATCAGATTGTAGTATTTATATGGAATTACTTTCTCTTAGATGAGCAGCAAAAGCGCCGAAGGGTCACATCTACACTGGGTCCGAAAGCAATCCCACGATACGCTTATTAATCCCAAGTTGTGACATTAACGAGTTTGATTATCCCGAGTCAGAGTAGACCTAGGTTACAATAGATGATTCTACATTCATTAAAAACCTGGAATTCCCGAACCAGTCATCACTACCAGATACGTGTGTATGTGTGTGTGTATATGTGTGTGTGTCTGTGTGTGTTTCTGTGTGTGCGTATTTGTGTGTGTGTGTTTGTGTGTATGTGTGTGTGTGTACAAACATTGCATATAAACATACTTATGTAATCAAACATATATGGATAACAAAAATATTTTACATAACTTAGTCAATAGATAGTGTGGGGCCTATGAACCTTTACCCGATCTTCGAGTCAAGTTAGAGAGTGATGTATCCTCAAGCCAGAAACCTACCATAAATACTTTCAACAGTGTAGTCTCTGCTAAAAGCTATCAAAATCAACTGGTGGTGTTAAACTGGGCAACGAAATAAGTTTTCCATCCATTAAGGATAGGTTTGTGTGTGATCTCAGAATGCTTTGGCTCGAAACAAATGTCGCAAAACATCTCATACGAAACTTTGACGTTTCCATCAGCCAATGGCCATAAATTCATAGTTTACTTATCGTTCAATGAAGGATGAAAAACAAAGTTGACTTGTGTAAGGAATTTGAATTCCTTGGAATAAGTATTGTAAAATATTATATCTGATCCACTGCCTATAAAGCGTATTAAGGTTTTTTTGTTCTATAAACTAATACTCATCTCTTCTTAGTTGACACCATTTAATAATGTTATGTGTTTACTTACGACATTTGTTTTCATCGCTGCCGTCTTTGCAATTCCAATAATTGTTACATTTGTTCTTTTCATGAATACATTTGGTCTTGTCGGGACACACAAAGGTATTTTCTGGACAATCTATAATTAATAGAAATAATGACTGGTATTGATTAAAGTTCTAAATATTTGACTTGATCATAACTTCCTGAAACATGAGTCCGTTGTTAGAGTGTAGAGTACATATTAAGAATATTTACAATCTCAACAATACTTTTAATTGGTGAATGAAGCTTTTAGAAGATGACTTATTTCCAGCAGTTCAAATGATATAAAATACGATATAATAAAAGTTAAGCAAATCAATATACCTCAATATTTAAAATATATGTATTTGAAGTTTCTGTTATATTTGCATTAAAAATAATACTGTTGAAATACATTTAGTAATGATTCTTAAAGTTTACAAAAGAAAGAATATTAAAAATATTTATTTAACACGACAAACAGAATTTAGGAAACATGAATGATAGCGAATTTTATACACAAAAAGGTTTTATACACACAAAAATTGAATCAAATTTTAAACACGTGCGTGCAGAATGATAACGGCATTAAGGCGGTGAACTGGCAGAATCATTAACATGCCGTACAAAATGCTTAACGGCATTTCGTCCGACTTTATATTCTTAGTTCAAATTCCGCCGAGGTCAACGTTGCCTTTCATCCTTTCAGGGTCGATAAATTAAGTACCAGTGATGCACTAGGGTCGATGTAATCGACCTGTCCCCTCCGCAAAATTTCAGGCCTAGAGCCTAGAGTAGAAAAGAAAAAAATGATAACGGCATGCCTGCCTTTCCTCCGATTGAAATGAAAGAGGTATGCAAATGTTATTAGGAGTAGCTGCTCGACAAGAAGAACATAAGAGAGAAATTACCTACCACAAATAGAACTATAGAAGAGACAAGCCACTGAGGTTGCCAGCATCATGGTCATAACCGCATGGGGAAAACGGATTACCTATCTTCATATACTCAATCACTCTTGAATACTTTAAAAATAAATGGTATTCACAAGTGAGAATCAACTTCATAAGTATTTTAATTGATAGACCAGATTATAAAAGTTACTGGAAGAGATAAAAACGGGAGTAACCTGGATGGAATTCATATCAGCTTTGTGTCAGTTTGTAGACTATCAAGGTTGTTTTTGTAGTGAGACAACAGCGGAAGCATTTAGGAAGTAGGAAAGACAATATAATTAGGTTCTTTTGATCACGAGAAATCTTTTGTTAAAACTTCATGCTCTCTAATTTTGTGGTGGCCAGAGAAAATTCTAGACGTGGAAACGAAAGCTAAACTCTCACAACTTCATGGTAAACTTAATCAAATACTAAAGGTAAGGCAGAACCTTTCAGCCATCAGATAAATGGTCTTGCACTATACGCAGGAAAGGAATAGGTAGTAAATAGTAAGTCAACACGGTGTACGTGTTATAAACTGTGGATGCTCATGTGCAGTAGAATCACTGGTATGTTGAAAGAGGTGATAGTCATTGTATATCTCAAAAACCCATGCGCAACCAGTAATAAGAGCATGTGTTAAATAGGTACATTCATTCGAAACTCTTAATCTTCGTACAGTATCTTTTCTGATGAACTATCTAAAACCGTTAATTGCCAACCAACTAGAATTTAAAAAGCCAACCAAAATATTTTGTTGGTTTGTGTTTTTGCAAATGTTAGCAATAGCTTTGTGGATTCATCATTTCTCATTGTACGATTGCATCTAAACATTTAGTAGAAAGGCGTAGCAGACATAGTTTTATTTGAGTAGTTTCAATGGGATGGGTATGAGCTTTGAAACTGTGGTTATTAACTTCACGTGAATTCTCATTGACCAGACCTATGCTAAAATGTCTCTTACCTGTAGCAATCGTCGAAAGCTATTTGAAGTAAAATATCATATAATACAAGTACGATAAAATAAAATAAAATAGAAAGTAAGTACTAACTCAATTTAAGACAGACTCCTTTAGATACTGTGATGTCATCAAGAGATAAGCTTCCAGACTCTAAATATGTTTTGATTTTGAAGAAAATATTTCCTCCTTGAGTCTGAATTTGTCCTTCATAGATTCCATCTTTATCATTGAAAAATGTTTCGCTCCATTCTAAAGAACGTGTAACTTTACCATCAGAATTCAGTTTATGTGAAATAATAGAGAAATTTCCGACTACAGCACCTTGTGTAATATACCTGAATTTTACACATGACTTTCCCAATATTTCAGCGGGTGATAAGATTTCCCCTTTTCCTCCAAAAACCTGCAGAGTGCCTGTATATAAAAAAAGGGAAAGGATTAGAAATTATAGCATAGTTACTGAATCATGAAGCGACTGAGCAGAAGAAATCAGAATTTATATTTGGGATTTTTCAAATATTAATTATTAATTTTTGAAATAGTAACAAATATATTTATATATTTTAAAACACAAAAATATTCCAAATAGCTCTCAAATCACTTTATTTATCTGATGTTGTAACAAAGATTTTTACATCCTTACCAATATCAAATCGATAAAGTGATCCGTCTTCATCCGAGTGATAGCCTGAATGAGGAATCAACGGGTGTTGCGTTTCTTTCAACAAAGGAAGATTGTAGTTGATCATTCAATGAACTACACGCTAATAGTAGCAAGTGGTTGGGCATTGTACAGAATCTTGAACATTTAACTTAATCTTCGAATAGATTCAGCACATGACAATGGGCTTTGTGATAAGACACTCGTCTATTCATAGATACAAGCTATCTGATAGGTATTTCATACAGTTTTCTTTTTACCAATTTCAGTCAGAAAGTTTGTTGCCCAAAGGCTATAATGTATTTGTATAGTGTTAAGAAACGTGCTAGACAAGTTGGAAACACACAGGCAGAGATGACTAACAAAAGGTTCTGCAGGTATGTGTGTGTGTGTGTGTGTGTGTGTTTGTGTGTGTGTGTGCATGTGTGCGTGTGTGTGTGTGTGTGTGTGTGTTAAATAAAATAAGGAAACAAGGCCGAGACAATGTGATATTTCTAGGACGTTTAAAAAGATAAAGGTTGTCTTACAGCTGTTTCAGAGAAATAAATGATATCCCATCATCAGAGACCAGTTAAACGAATTTCAATAGAAGGAATTAGTAAAGTTCATCATATAAGGAGTTATTTTGGAAAGGGAGAGATACAGAAAGTATAAAAGGAAATATGAAAATAAAAATACATATCGGTTGCTAAAGTTATTGTGCCGTTATATATATATATATATATATATATACATAAGTCTATGAGAATTACTTAATAGGGTTTTTGAAGAGTAAAGGTGATTTTAAAAAAATAATGAAATCATTTAAAAGCATGTTATTAACTTTATTCGGAATAAGTTTCTTTTAGTGTGTGGGCGCTTTCGTTAAACCTTTTCAAACTAATGTTACAGCAAGGACTTTACATAAAGAAAGGGTAAAAAAGATGAGTGAAGAGAGAGAGAGAGAGAGAGAGAGAGAGAGAGAGAGAGAGAGAGAGAGAGAGTGAGAAAAGAAAGAAAGAAAGAGAAAGAAAGAGAGTTAGAGAAGAGAAGATGAAGGAGAAATGAAAGCATAATAGAAAAATGTTTATTTTGAGACTTAAGGAATTTCAATACTTGCCAGGAATAAAAGGTGATATCAAATGTTTAGGTAGTTGCTTAGATACATGCACAAACGCGCGATGGAGTTTATAACCGCAGCTGTAACTTGACGTGAAATTGCAGGAAATGGAGTTTTCAACTAAAAAAAATTGATAAATAAAAATTAAAATAAAATCAATCAATCAGTTTATGCATACACAATTATGAACATTTTTCTCATTATCATCGTCAATGTTATCGTGTACAGCATCATTATCTACGTTTGCTGTAATCAAAATCATTGGCATCATCAATAATATTATCAGCATCATCATAACCGTTATCATCATCATCATTGCCTTCGTCATCGTAGGCGTCACCGTAATTCTTATTGTGATCATTATCAAGGTATATTTAATGCCCTTCCCAACGCCTATTATTATATAATTGGAAGAGGATCCTGCATATAAGATTTTCGATGAATAGTTTCAGTAGAGAATTCAACGACAACCAAATTAACGCAGTTGCAATACGAGGAGAAATAAAAAAGAAAAGTATATATATATATATATATATATATATATATATATATATTTGCGCCGTGAACAGGGATTAATCTTCTCTCTTCGCTCCTTTGCGCCACATGGGCTCAACGCCCCTCCCCTCTTCATCTAACCCCATCCCCTGCCTCTCTCTCTCCCCCTCCGCCCGCCCTCCTACTTCCTCCCACCCACCTCTCCTCTCCTCCCACCACCTCCCCTTTCCTCTCCTCCCACCACCTCCCCTCTCCTCTTCCGAATCCTACTTCTCTTTACTTCTCTTCACCCCTACTCTTTCTCTCTTCTCTCTTACTCTCTTCTCTCTTACTCTCTTCTCTCTTACTCTCTTCTCTCTTACTCTCTTCTCTCTTACTCTCTTCTCTCTTACTCTCTTCTCTCTTACTCTCTTCTCTCTTACTCACTCTCTTCTCTCTTACTCTCTCTCTTCTCTCTTACTCTCTCTCTCTTACTCGCTTCCTCTCTTTCTCTCTCCTCGCTTTCTCCCTCCTCCCATACCCACCTCCCCTCTCTTATATCCACCTTCCCCTTCCCCTTCCCCCTTCATCGTCAACCCTCCCTCATAAGCCCATCCCACCCCTACAACTCCTACCCTACCTTCCCATCCCACCCTATCCTATCCCTTACACCCACCCCAACCTCTGCCTACCCACATACCCCTACCTCTACCCCCACCCTCAGCCTAACCCACACTCCACCCATGCTTTCCCCACTCTCGCCTCCCCCGCCTGCGCCTCCCCACCTGCGCCTCCCCCGCCTGCGCCTCCCCCGCCTGCGCCTCCTCCGCCTGCACCTCCCCCGCCTGCGCCTCCCCCGCCTGCGCCTCCCCCACCTGCACTTCCCCCGCCTCCCCCACCTGCACTTCCACCGCCTCCCCCACCTGCACTTCCCCCGCCTGCGCCTCCCTCGCCTGCGCCTCCCCACCTGCGCCTCCTCCACCTGCACCTCCCCCACCTCCCAACACCTTCACATCACACCATGCTACACCATATCACACAACACATCATTTCACAACACACCACCACGTACACACTAGCACTGACCAATTCCCTTCCCCACATTTTCACACCTTCACACCTACATACACACATGCATACGTTAAGATCACCAGCATTCTCTTACACACACGCAGCTTCTCGTCTTGGGTTCACCACTTCTTTGTTATCTCCCCTTTTTCTTAACTCTCCTGTGTGATCCTTCTGTCAGGCATTCGCCATGATAGATCGCTGACCACTACATTTATAATTTTCTCCTTGTTTCTCTCCTTGTTTCTTTCTGTGTTCCTTTCAGTTGAAGAGCGTAGGCTCGAAACGTCAAAGACTTTCTCTATTCCCGAGCGTTATACTAATTCATCCATTTGTTGTTTTTACCACTTGTCTTCGTCTGTTGTTTTTTCGTAAATTCCCCCATATATATATATATATATATATATATATATATATATATATATATATATATATATATATATATATATATATATATATATATATATATATATATATATATATATAATTGCCAGCCAAGTGTGGCGTCTGATACAGGACAGTGTTACTGACAGTAATAGTCCCAGGAAGACATCTCTTCCAGTTGGCTAATGACACACATTCTGTGTTCGATTAGTATTTGCGATGGCAGGTCATCGCTCCTATCTTTAGCCTTACGTGATACACACAGACTCGAGTTTCTGGCTGGTTACCCGTCCTCAGTGTGTGTTCATCACCAGCTAGTGATGACAACTCATTCCACTTGAAAAATACTATATGCTCTTTCCTGCGAAAATTTATTGCTGATCTCGAAACATATGTGTGTGTGCGTGTGTGTGTGCGTGCGTATGTGTATGTATGTATGTGTGTGTATGTATGTGTGTGTGTATGCGTGTAGTAATGTTTATATGCCAACATAACGTGACAGTTATGTAAAGGACGATATTACTGTTGTTTTAGCCCCAGATATTTATAACATACATATACATGTATATATATATATATATATATATATATATATATATATATATATATATATATGATAAAACATATTAAAAGACGTGTATTTTTGTCTTTCTAAACTGAATCCGCTTTCGCCTTTAATGTCCCCAAACTACCAACAGCACTTCAATTGTTTGTCTTTCTACTTCTGATATCATCTTACTTCACTCTTTAAAGTCATTGTCCTTAGACAATTACATAATCGCAACTTTTCTTGTCTTAGCTCAACATCGAATACTAATGCCATGGGTGCAGAGACCGAATCACTTCCCATCCTCTGCCGTCTATATCAACTAATCCCGTCACCAATACATGTTTGTCATCGATATACTCGTATTATATGCATCCTTGATTTCTTATTAATATCCGGACTCAAACATGACTATCCTCTTGTCATTTCTTCAATCATTAGGTTGTTCAAACATTACCTAATGATTAAGCAACACGCATCTCATATTTGGAACGTCCCTCACACTTCCTGACCTTGGTCAAAGAATGTGATTTCTATATTAAGAAAAGATAATTGCTAAAACTGTTTGCCAAACTCGGTTCTCTGGAACTTATTGCCAATAGACTGATGTGTAGAAGAAATGTCTGTTATATTTTCGTTTCTCAGTCACAGTTGTCAGCTGGAAGTAAAATCTTTGTTTTAAGGACATAACATCATATTGAAGAAAGAAGAAAATAAACGGAGACTTACAGCAATTCTTTTCATCGCTACCGTCACTGCAATCCCTGACTCTGTCACATACTTTAGATGCATTGAAACAATATTCATTCTTACATTTGATTGTTCCCGGTGGACAGACTGTAAACACAAGGAAAAACAAATTTAAAAACACGTTATTAAACTCCTGAAATTGAAGCAGACTAGTATTTTATCACTTCCATTTTATAAGAAACGAAATGATTAATCAGGTAACATGAAATCTATGCCATTATTAGCTATGGATCTCTTATATCGAAATATATCCACTAATAATCTTTTTCATGGATACCTGCCCAAGGGGCGACATGGTAGGACTGAACCTGGGACCCTGTGGTTAAGACGCACCTATGTATACACACACACTCACATACACATACATACATACATACACATATACACATACACGTACATATATATATATATATATATATATATATATATATATATATATAACTAACATATATATAACTAACATATTTCACGTCATAAAATAACTAACATATTCCACATCATAAAATCGAACCTGCCTATACTCCTTCAAAGCCCTAAGATGAAAACTCTGATTGAAAAAAACACCTTACGGAATAGCAGACGCCAACCAAAGAACCTTAAAAAATACCCGACAAGGGCAGAATTCAGATCAGAGACTAAACCAGAATTCATAGTAAAAGAATGTGGTGATAGGAGATGTGGAACGTGTAACAATACCAACAACTACACATACATAGAAAGTGGTTCCCATATAAAATTCAAGAACGGATCTATTTTTAAAATAAATGCAGATATGAACTGCAAAACACAAAATCTCATATACTGCATCACCTGTCCAAACTGTAAAGAAAATTACATTGGCGAAACGAATAACTCACTTTGTCAACGTGCAAGAATTCACAGGCAACATATCCGACAAGAAGAACTAAGAATGATTCCATTAATTAAACATCTGGAAATATGCGGAGACGGAAAGTTCAAAACCTTTCCCTTTTATAAATGTACACGGGACGATCCACAATACCGAAAGGCAATGGAACTACTCTTCATAAAAATTTTTTCCCCAAAGTTAAATGTTTGAAAGAGAAAAAAGAAAAACAAGGAATACGTTTTGTGTGTATATATATGTATATATGTTTGATATGATATATATAATTATTTTTACTAAATTGATTTTACTAATTCGATTTTGCAAATTTACAAAGATTATACTAATATACTCTCATACAGAACTACACCTTACAAAAAATAAATAAATAAATGAATGTATGACAGGAATATATTCTAAAGGGGACCCAAAGTCTATAAAAAGAAAGGACAAAGAATATAAAATGAAAGAACTAAAAGCAAAAGAAAGAACAGGAAGACACTTTTTGTTTTCTTTATATTTTCTATTCATTATTCTCTATTTTTTCTTTTCTTCTTTTCTTCTTTTCTTCCTCCTTTTTCTACCGTGCCTAAAATCTGTCTCAAAACAATACAGTAAGTAGTAAACAAGCTTTTAACCTTTTTTTAAAATTTTTTTACACTCCTTAAAAAGACCAATTCAATACAATGGCCCTTCTCTCTCTCTCTCTTTTACCACATCCATCTCTCTATCTGTCTGACTATCAGTCTATCTATCTATCGCTCTATCTGCCTATCTATCTATCTATTTGCTTATACATCTTCCATTGTCTCCAAAGCCTCACCCCCAAAAAACAAAAAAACAAAACAATGTTCTGTTATAAACAAAACCCCCCAAAACACCTGTTTTTATATAAATAAGGTAGATCTCTGACAAGTTCGAAAGACGAACAAAAGCGCTAATATATGTATACAATAAATGAAAGAAGTTATTCCAAAATTCTGACGACTTTTTTTTCAATATATATATATATATATATATATATATATATATATATATATATAGAGAGAGAGAGAGAGAGAGAGAGATAGATAGATAGATAGATAGATAGATAGATAGATAGATAGATAGATAGATAGATAGATGGATAGATAGATAAATATATGTATATGTGTGTGTGTGTGTGTGTGTGTGTGTGTGTGTAATGTTTACTCTGAAGTAGCAATAGGATTACCTTTAATTTGATAATTATATACCGCCTTTGAAGGCCATCACGTTTCAATTGCACCGATTTGTAGACGTTGCTATTGCAACCCTACTGTAAAAAGATGCAATATCTTCAGGGCCTTAATTTGATATCATCAATATGCCCGTTTAATAATATTCTGTTATAAATTCTGCGCAGTATAATGTAGAGATGTCCATTAAGTCAGCCGCGAACAATCTCTATTTCAAGTTCTTACTGGATAATCATGTCCAGTCCGACATTTGGAAAACTTGTATAGTTCAAATGAACATTTTTTCATATGAAAGCATCTCAATGCTAGTTCCTGTCCAGAATTTATTACATTACATATGTGTGTCAAAATCCTGTAAAATTCTTGTATGTATTGGTCACATCTACTGGTTCCAAGCCTGTATAGTTTGGCAGTAGAAATTAACCCCCATTTGATCGTATAGTCCTGAAAGCAAACTGAACTAGTAATCGATTTGGGATAATCCTTTACATCTTACTAATATATATGTATATATATATATATATATATATATATATATATATATATATATATATATATATATTTATTTATTTATTTATTTATTTATGTGTTTCAGCCAAGTGGCTGCGGTCATGCTGGTGCACCAATATATATATATATATATATATATATATATATATATATATATATATATATATAGTTATTAATATTTCTAAGTCTCTCTAAAGGAGACTACGGCAGCGGTACTGGAAATTAATAGTTATCGCCAAGCCAACATGGCAGTCCCAAAATTAGGACGAAAGCTGCCGTGAATTAGCTCCAAGAAGCCATCGCCTCTAGCTAGCTAGCTATATATATATATATATATATATATATATATATATATATATATATATATATATATATATATATATATATATATATATATCAGTGCAGACGAGGCGTCCGTGTATGGTAAGAAGCCTGTTTCTTAACCGCATGATTCCAGTTTCAGTTACACAGCCTGACATCTTGGGCATATGTCTTCTCCTATAGCCTCCAGTTGGCGACGTCCTTGTGAATGGATTTGGTAAGCGGAAACTGTAAGAAGCTCGTCGTATATATATATATATATATATATATATATATATATATATATATATATATATATATATATATATATATATATATATATATGTGTGTGTGTGTGTGTGCGTGTGTGTGTGTGTGTGTGTGTGTGTGTGTGTGTGTGTGTGTGTGTGTGTGTGAAATCGAGGGAGCAAGCTAACCGAAATTCATAACAATATAGATAGTTCTGGATTGACCAATTTATAGATTTGCCCCATTGCTTATTCGCGTCAGCAGAGCATACTGAAGGGGAATAAATGAAATATTTAGACATACCACACTTTACTAGGCCTATTTTTATATGTTGGCCACTGGTAAAATTATATAAAAAAAAATATCCTTTATTATAACTGAAAACATTTCTATTCATTACGGGACAGTATAGCCTCTTACGTGCCACTTTGACCGAATACACATGTGCTGAGGTAAGCTTCGAAATTCGATTTTAGAGGTAAATGTAGTATTTATATGTAGTTATGGCTTTGTGTTTGCTTTCCTGTGGGTATGTATAAATACCTCATTAATTTGCCATTAGTATACTCTTCTGACGAGGAAAAGCCATGGGGTAAATACAGAAATTGGTCAATCCAGAGCTATTATATTGCTATGCATTTTCGTTACTTTGCTCCCTCGAGTTCAACACGTGTCTAACATTGTGATTATGTTTGAAGCGGAGGGACGATTTGGTGTCTATCTTCAGCATATGTGCTAGAAATTTTGCATGCCCGTAATTTAATTATATATATGTATATATATATATATATATATATATATATATATATATATATATATATATATATATATATATATATATATATACACATATATATATAAACAATATATGAATATATGCATATATATGTACATGTATGTACATACCTTCATCTACATGTGCATATAGATACATAACTGGGTACATGACGTGGCAAAAGAACATGGACAAAATGATAAACACGGTATATATATATATATATATATATATATATATACACACAAATAATAAATGAGTATATGCATATATACGTAGATGTATGTACATACCTACATCTACATGTATATATAGATGCATATCTGGGTACAGGACGTTGCAAAAGGGAGAATTCACAAAAAAAAAAAACAACAGACGAAGACAGGTGGTGTAGAGAACAAATAGATGTATTAGTGTAACGCTCGGGAATTGAAAAAGTTTTTAATGTTTCGAGCCTACACTCTTCCACAGAAAGGAACACAGAAAGAAACAAGGAGAGAAAAAAAAATGTGTGTAGTGGTTAGCGATCTATCATCGCGATATACACACACACACACACACACACACACACACACACACACACATATATATATATATATATATATATATATATATATATATATATATATATATATATATATATATATATATA
The DNA here is from genome assembly GCF_046866305.1 of Octopus bimaculoides. NCBI lineage: Eukaryota > Metazoa > Mollusca > Cephalopoda > Octopoda > Octopodidae > Octopus > Octopus bimaculoides. The sequence continues at coordinate 134,076,529 of NC_142930.1, forward strand.
CATATATATATATATATCAGAGGATAGGTCATCTAGTCATCTAGGATAGGTCATCTAGGATATGTCATCTTCCTTCCTTACGAATCGGGTATATTATTCCCTCTCTCAGTTTGTCCAGGAGCTTACCATTTGCAAGGAAGTTCTGAAAAAGAAGCTGAAGTAGTTTTTGAAGGACTCGTTGGCATGACTTAAGAAGAATTGCAGGGAATTCATAGGGGCCAGCAGCTGCGTTTGTTTCTACATCATCTTTTCCTAGCATTTCATCCACTTCTTTGATGTTGATGTAATCAATGGTTACTCCCTCACTTTCTGTTTCTGCATTGTTAAAGAATTCTACACATTTGTTAACTTGCATGTGCCGTAGGTGTGGGGAGAAGACAATTTTGAATTGTTCATTTAATGTTTCCCTTATCCTGATCGGGTTTCCCGTAGGGGAACCATCTTTTTGAAGGAGTGACTCTATCTACTTTGCAACGCAAGCAGGCAGTTTCCTTGGCGTACTTAAAGAAGGGTTTAGGGCTTACACCGCCTCATAAGGACTTCTCTCTCCTTGGGATTTTGGTTATTTTGGTTATATATATATATATATATATATATATATATATATATATATATATATATATATATATATATATATATTATTTAAAAGCAGCAGAAATATATATATACTTAGATAATATATCTGATGATTTTAAGATCAATTTTAGAGGTAACAAATGTTTGTCAATAAAGAAAATGAAGATTTACATAGCACTGTTATTTAAAGTTTTTATTGAAAACAAATAAAACATGGAACTCCGGAGAGATGTAGCAAATATCAACACATTCAGTGGTTTGTGACGATAGAATATGTGTGAATGAATTGAAATTCAAAACTACTGCTTTTGTAGAGACTTATGAAAGTTAACAATTTATATCAGAATAAGCTTTGCATTAATGTACAAGCCTGTATTTCAAGCTCTTATTCAAAAATTACTTGGGATTGTTAAAACCTCAGATTAAAATGATTTGTCGGTAAAAAATGGTTCTAAGCTTCTAGAAACTTGGATATAATGTGCTAATGTACATCTTGCTCTGTTCTCTGAACTTGTTAGCAAATTATGGCAAGCATTATCAAAACCAAAGTGAACTTTCCCACCAAGACATATGCAAGAAGAATATTAAGGCTAGTATAAGATTAATATAGTGATTGATTATATTTGGTGTAAGAATGAAAATTAAAAATCAAATATTTTCTCTTCTTAACCTATTTAAGCATATGAGTCAAGACGAAAGCATTGAATTTAGAAACAGAAATTAAACAGAAAAAATTTTAAAACTTACCTAAATCTGGACATTTATTTTTCGTGACGTTGATATAATCAAGTAGAACTGAACAATATGTAGGTCGGTAAAATATATTGTGCGCATAGTCTTTCAGAAAAATAAATTTGGTAGGCGTATTTTTCTCAATATATATTTGATATATAAGCCACGGGGTTGTACCTTGACTCGCCACACTGAAAAGTAATTTCTTGTTCAATGCATTATAAATGGTCAGGTTACATCTATCGATTATCTTGTATCTAATTTGCACACAGCTACTGGTAATGTTTTCACTCGGTGATGCCAAACCAAGAGTATTGTATATAGAAGTAGCTTGCATGTACACATCTAGAGAAGAAATTTGAAAATATATTTATTTTGTAAGGAATTTATACTTAGTGTTACAAAATACATCTCATAATATAAAAGAATATTTTCATAAAAATATGTAACCATTAATTTCAACCTCACCAACTAATTACAGTAACCTATTTGGATTGTGTAAATGAAATCGTCATTCAATAAGACGACCCTTGGAAACATTAAATTCGCTGCGACTGTTTATCGTTTGGTATGTTCGCTCATTTGAGAGTTTAGTATTTTAGCCTTCAGCACCAGACTATCTAGCATGACAATTATGTTAATGATATAGATTAGACAAAAATTACTAATCTACTTCTATATTCACTAGTTGAATGATGACCAATCAACTCAGTCAAAATTCTCTTTTCTATCTATTCTTTGCGTGATATCGAATTATAGGTAGGAGAGTCAAGTTATAGACACGGTACATTGAGTGTGATAAATACCAACTAAAATCACTGATTGTTAAAATGATATCTCACTGTCTAGATCAACTCCTAAACCCAGGTAATTTGCTAGTTAAAAATTAAAGAAAACGTTAAGACGAGAAAAAATATTTAGCGTAAGAAGTAGGTCTTGCGGCTGAATTTGCAAATATGTTTGACTGTGCATATTTGTCTGTAAAGATGCATTTCGGTTACGCTCATCTGTATTTCTGTTTGTTGTTTCTAAGCAAATGTAAATAACAGAAGTTGTCAGTGAAAATAATATCCTTCACAAAATCCTGCCTTTGTTTTTTTAAGTGCATACTGTACCGAGACTATCTAGTATGACAATAATGTTGATGGTAAAGATTAGATAAAGTTATTCAACACAAAACATCTCTTTGGTTTATTTTATATCTACCAAAAGCCTTTGAGAGCTTTATGTAAGATTTATACATTTGAATTTATAGGAATAGGCATGTCAGTTGACAAACATACATTTACGGGAAATAACAAAATTTTCATGCAATTTAAAATACAGAATATTTGTTTACCATTTGTTGATCCGCTTACGTTTCCTGATTGTACTCTTTCCCATTTACTGTACATAAAATTGTGGTACTGGCATATCATAGGGTTTGTGAAGTTACAGGAAATGCTTCTGGCTTTAATGAGAAAGAGAACCTTCGTTAGCTCAATGTTAAAATATTAACAGTAATAATGTATAGCTTTCATTTTTACACAACACATAAACACAAGCAGTGATAATTAGCGTAGAAGAATAGGATCAATTTGAAGTGAGTACTTTTTCGTTGTGTAATATTAAATTTGGAGGAAAGGAAAGACTAAAACAATCGTTAGTCAAAGTTATTAATCGATTCATTTATCAATCAATTGATATAAGAGAAAACTGAGAAGTATAAAAATCAGAAAAGCTACTTTTTTTATGAATGATAAACTGATGCAAGTCACCAATCAGTTTTGTTAGTTGGGTTGGGTCCCACACAGGCAGAGGAACATGTATGGAAGTATAACCGTTACTTCAGTATGTCCCTCCAGAAATAAATATTAATTGGCTGATGACAACTCCCCCATTTGATGGAGAGGACAAAACATGAGTAGTACCAACGGCAGCATGAGGCCGCAACAGCAACACCAAAACCGAACAGCAAATTAAGCAGTAGTAGCACAACAGTGATTGAAAAACTTTCCACCCACTAAAGATTCACCACATCACCACCAACAGCAACTGAAAGCTTCCAATCAACAACAGAAGAAAAGGCAATGACTTCCTAAAACATGCAGCTCCCCACTTGGAACCACTCAGACTTTCCACAGGACGACGGCGACGGGGAAGAAGGCAAATAAAACCCACTGCCATAAACACGAACTACAAAGCAATAACAGATTGTACTTCAATACACAGATGTTACTCACATGATGTGACCTGGGAACACCTTAGAAGCAGGTCCACCTACTAAACGATCCCAGGTCACTAGAGAGAGATATGGAGTCATTAGCGAGAGAAGAGTTTCCTGTCCACCAGCACTCGCACCCATTTTCGGTGAGAATTATATCTATTTATCTCCAAATCAACTGAAATTGGAAAGAGGATGTGCTGTGTTGTTTCGAAAAGGTGCAGATTTCACGATACGGTCTATCTCTTTGGACCCAGCAGGTAAGCTGGTAGTAGTGGACATGACCAGTAGGGGAGGCCATACCTTCAGACGCGTAGTTGTCTATGACTCATCAGAGATTTGGTGACCAGATTTCTTTAGACGTCTGAATTCAGAATTCAAAATCATTGGTTACACAGACCACACATTTGTGATATGTACGGGCGACCTATATAGGCAGAGACCCGTTACTGGATGCGTCACGAACTTCTACTTGTTATTTATGGGACGTTTTTCACTTGTCTTATATGTACAATTAGTGTGTCATATACTGAATGTGAGTGTGACAAAAGGACCTAGTGTGTGAGGTTTTCGCGGATGCACATAGCAACTCCATCATGACTCCTTTCTTTTCTGTCAGTCCGTAATACATCATACTGTGGCATGTGTATTTCTGCATTTGCTATATCTGGTTTCAGGTGTGTTTCCGTAAGTGCTATGCATAAGGCTTGATTGAATGCAACAAGGTCTCTCAGGAAAGGAATTTTTGTCCTGTTACTAAGTGTTAACAATCCTTTGATGTTCAGTAAGAGCACCGATGTGATATCTGTGTTGCTGCAAGTGGTGCCCACGTTGGGTCTATTTGCTGTGGTGGTCTTGTGAATTGGGGATAGTCCCATCTGTGAGACTGATGTAGCCAGGTCAGCTGCTGTGCAATATTTTGTGCCATGCACAAAAATGACTGTTGTTCAGCAGCTGCCTTTTCAGTATGTTGATAGGACTGGTTTGTAGCACGCACTGCATCTGCGTATCTCCGTTTTGGGGAAGGTGGTGTGTAGTCCTTTCCTTTCGGTAAGCAGTTTCCGCCCTGTCTCATGTTTGTGTAGGGGGTCTTTGGTGTGCAAAACGACAGTTAGCACCTCCCTACCAGCAGACACCTTTCAAGTAGAATTTGCACATTCGTGTATGCTGTCTATTTTTATTCTTTTTGTTATATGGGTAGTCAGGTTTGCTTCTTTCTTTGGCTGTTTCATCTTTTGTTTTTGCTCCTTTTGGTTGTTCTTTCTTGGCTCTTTCACCTCCACGGTTTTTCGCTTTGATGGTGGTTAGGGCATTTGCACTTGGGTTTACTTTCCGGGCAGGTTTCCCGCTTAAACCTTCTTTGTTTTCTTGAGTGTCCACCAAGTAGCGGTAACATCTTTCATCTACATTCATGCCTCCATCCTTGTCATCTTTGCCGTGTATATATATCTAAATATAAATAACAGGTTTCTGCAACTTTTAATTTATTCAATTTATTCCTGTGTCTTAAATGTAGAATTTGAACCTAATTGTCCCATCTTCGAATTTAGTTTCTCGGAAGTAAATTTTACCTCACCAGGTAAATTCTCTTTCTACACTCTCTAAATCATTTATCGCTCTCTCTCTCTCTCTCTCTCTCTCTCTCTCTCTCTCTCTCTCTCTCTCTCTCTCTCTCTCTTCTTTCAGATCATCTATCTCCCCTTTCTTTCTCTCTCTCTCTGCCTCTCCCTCTGTGCTAAACACTAGTTTTAGTTGGTACTAAAACCATGCTGGATGCTTGTTTATTTACAACCAAGAGAGTCCCAATCAAAACACCTAAGCTATGATCTTAACATAATACAAAGACATATCTAAAAAAATGATATTTCATGTCACTGTAATTTTCGATTTGTTTAATTTATTGCTGCGTTTCAAGTGTAGACTTGGACTTAATTGTCCCGTCCTAGTACTTAATTTATTTCTCGGAAGTAACTTTTACACCACAAGGGAAATTCTTATTACCCACTCTCTAAATCATTCATCGCTCACTTTTCGACTTTTTTCTTTCTCACTCTCTCTCTCTTTCTCTCTCCCTCTCCTCGCCCCCCTCTCTCTCTCTCTTTCTCTCTCTCTCTCTCTCTTTCTCTCTCTCTCTCCTCTCTCTTTCTCTCTCTCTCTCACTCTCTCTCTCTCTGCCTCTCCCTGACTGCTTATCACAAGATTTAGTTGTTACTAAAATCATGCTGTGTGTCTATTTGCAACCAAGAATGTCCTAATCAAAATACCGTAAGTTATAAAACAATATATGTAAAGAATGTTGACATTTTCTGCAACTTTTTATGTATCTAATTTATTGCCATGACTTCAATGTGTAACTATGCTTACTTCAGTTCCAAACAATATCTGTGGTTTTGTCGTCAATTACAAGAAAGATAATTTTCAGTAAATGTAAATCAATTTTACGCCGATGTGAAACAGAAAAGACAGAAAAAATGCTAGTGATTGGTAGATAAACTTGCACAGGCGGATAAGTTAAGTGATAGATAGTTAAGTAGTTACATTGGTTGGTAGGTAGCTAGATAAACAGAAAGGCTGATAGATAAATCGATGCGACAGAGATGTAATCAATCTAAGGCAGCGAGCTGACGGAATCGTTAGCAAGCTAGGCGAAATGCATAGTAGTATTTCGTCCGTCTTTACGTTCTGAGTTCAAATTCTGCTGAGGTCGACTCTGCCTTTCATCCTTTCGGGGTCGATGAATTAAGTACCAGCTGCGTAGTGGGGTCGGTCAAATCAATTGGCTCCCACCCCACAAAATTTCGGGCCTTGTACCTAAAGTAGAAAAGAATATTCACTGGGATTTCCTAGGCGGCGAGCTCACAGAAAGGTTAGCACGCCGGGCGAAAAACTTAGCGGTATTTCGTCTGTCTTTACGTTGTGAGTTCAAATCCAGTCGAGGTCGACGTTGCCTTTCATCCTTTCGGGGTCGATAAATTAAGTACCAATTGCGTACTGGGGTCGATCTAATTGACTTAATCGCCTCCCAAAAGTTTCGGGCGTAGTGCCTAGAGTAGAGTAGAGTAGAGTAGAGAAGAGATGTAATCAATCTTACCTTGACAATATCCTTCTTTGAAACCAACATCAAGCAGAGCGATATGGCCATTAAATCCTAAAGTTCTTCTAGCAATAAATCGGTAAGTATAATTTCTACTGTAGTTGGGTACATTAACACAAGCAAAATTCCAGTTTTCGTCCTTAAGTTTACCAAATTCTTGAAACAACTCAATGTTATTTCCATATGAATCCTCTGATTCAAGCTGAAAATACATTATCGCATATTAGTTAATATGCATGCAGAGTGCATGTACATACATACATACATACACACACACACACACACACACACACACACACACACACACACACACACACACACACACACACACACACACACACACATAGCGAGTAAAAGTTTGTTATGAGCATTCATAAGATAAAATCTAATATAAATTCAACTAACAGTTTTAAAAAATGGAGAAGAGAAGATTTTTAAAGTTTTTGTAAAATTTTAATCTATGCATACGATCGTTTCGAATGATGATACTAACATGTAAGAAAACATGGAAAAATTAAATTAATAATAATACCAATTAAATTTAATTATGTATCACTATTCTCCTCAGCGCAAAACATGAATAAAATCATCAAAAAGGTATTAACAAAAGAATATTACAAAGAAAATCAGAGAGCTTATGTCGGATAAATCGACCGGATATTCTTTAATTGAATTGAAAGAGGAAAAAAGAGATATAAGAACATGCTCATGTAGTGTCGAACTATAACTGTTTTGGCCAACGGATATTTTCAAAATAAGTAGGAAATATCAGAGACAGAAAAATATAAACGAAAATGCACACACACATCTAACATACATAAATGCACGCGCTCTCACATAAAACTGTATACACCTACAGGCATATACATTTGAATACAAATAAAATAATATTATAATAATAATAATAAGCGTCTAGCGGGATATGATAGCTATATTTAAATATTTTTGTGTATTGACAGTTATGGGTAGTATGCAATGAAAAGAGGTGAAAAATTAAAAAAAATAAATAGTTTACTAAAAGAAATCGGTACAAATATAAAATTATGAGAGAGCTTTAGAGATGGTGATAAAAATACAAAGGGAATGATAATATACATCGAAAAATATTTAGGAATAAAAGTGAATATCAATATAAGAAAGTTTTGAGAGAGTAAAAAAGAAAAATACATACTACCGTTAGAAAAAACTTCTTGATAAATAATTCCTAATAACAAGGATTTGTTTTTTAAAAAATCTGTTTACGGGCCAGAGAATGATAGTGGAGGGGAAATAATTCTAAATGTATATTTAGGAAAAAACTTATTCTGGGGGAATACACATGTATATGGCTACACACACACACACACACACACACACACACACACACACACACACACACACACACACACATATATATATATATATATATATATATACAGACAAAAAACATACGCATATACTTAAACCTATATACATACACCTACACACGTGAAAAGATAGATGGATGTATATATACGAAAATCAAATACATATATATGTATTTTACACATATGCATATATGGGTACAGGACGTCACAAACAGTAAACAACATGAAATGCGAGAACAAATGAGTTGAATACGCAAACAACGAGAGAAGCAAATTGAAAATAGGACAAGTAACATAAAGAATGATCCTTCATCAGTTGTCGGCTGCCTGTCTACTCCTCATTTCGAGCATTGAATGACAATATAAGTCTTCGAAGACAGTTGCTCCCGCAAATACCAAAATAAAGTTTGGGATTTATGGAGGGAAAAATTTGGGGACAAAAGCAGGACAGTGGATATATACAAGGAAGCCGAACAAAAACAAACATAGAGAGTCGTTAGACCAGAACGAGGGAAAAATATAAACATCTACAATATTTACCGTTGCGGAAAACTTCTAACAAATTGTTTTATTTGTTAATTAAAGGTCGAAATTTAGGTCCGGGAGGTAAATATTGTAAATGTTTTTATTTTTCATTCCCTTCGAAATTGCTCTAACCCGTGGTTAGGATCACCACTTTTGTGTTTAAATGTACACTAATTTTATATGAAAAACATGTTGTCTATTGACATGCTACCCACTGGTAGAAAAATTTCGATAATTGTCCTACCCTTTCGTTTTTTCTCTCTCATCCATTCTCTAATTCCTTTTTCTCCCCATTCACCGTTTTCTATCTGTTCCTCTCTCTCTCTCTCTTCCTCATTTACTCACTCGTTGTTCACACGTGACCATCGGACATATTTCTTTTCTTCACTTGATCATGTTTCTTTTCTTTCAGTCTGTGTCACAGACCAGACGCATTCTTGTCTGTCTCTTCTATCTTTCCTCCTGTAAAAGCTTGTTCCTCCAGCGTTCACCACCTTATATCGTTTGGCTTAGCAGCCCTCATTTCTTTTGTTTTCACTGTCTTGTTTTCGCTACCAATTTCGATCCCACGCAAATCCCAATTTTTATTTTGGCTGGTGGGAGCAACTATTTTCTCAAAAGCACATTTTTATGGAGTAGGAAAACAGCCGAGAACTGATGAAGGGTCATTCTTTATGTTACATTCTTGATTTCCATTTGTTTCTTTCGTTGTTCGCATAAAAGAGCGTGTATTCTATGTTTTCGTACTTCGCATTTCACGTTGTTTGCGTTTCGTGACGTCCTGTACCCATATATACATATATGTGTAAGTATGTACATGTATATATATATATATATATATATATATATATATATATATATATATATATATATATATATATATATATATATATATATATATATATATATATATATATATATATATATATATATATATGCATATATGTATATATATATATTTATATTATATACATATATATATACATGCTATTATCATTATTATCAGTATTATTGTTATTAACAATAATAATAATAATAATAATAATAATAACAATAATAATAATAATAATAATAATAATAATAATAATAATAAAAATAATAATAATAATAATAATGACACTCCTTTTCTTATTACTATTAATAATAATAAGAATACTATTGGGTTGTCTGGAAAGTTTGTGCCGATTTTTAAAGGAAAGAAAAAGGTTAATAAATACTTGCCATTACATTTTTAATCAACCAAATATGTACCATTTTGTTGCACAATGCGTCTCCATCTTTCCTTTAACTTGAAAATACCCTCTTCCCAGAATTGAGGTAGTTTCATGGCAAATAAGTCGAAAGGTAAGCTACTATAAATCGGCACGAACTTTCCGGACAACCCAAAATATGAATTGTCACGTAAACGATGGTTCCTAGTTTTATAATTATTACTCCAGTTAATATTAGTGTTAAACACAGTTAAAAGCATTATCCACATCGTCACTGTAGATATTATGATAACTATTATCCGAATAAATTGAATGCCGTTATTATTGGTGTTGTTGTTGTTGTTGTTCTGCTTGAGTCTTACTCCTGATAGAATTTATGTGTATCGCAGCTTACTACCCGTGCGCACTGCACACAAATCATGATTTAGTAATTCTATCACCACTGCTGGGCGCTTCGCATCTTCTACAGATACACATATGTGCTGTTAAGCACTATACGTCTATATGAGAAACTTTCTCAGCACAAATTCTGCAGGTTTGTGGCTTTCGATAGTATATTCACGTTAAGTTAGATGTACAGAATGCTATTCTGAACTAGTACTTTCTCCATTGCAAATAATGAATTCCAAAAGATTATAAGCAAATTCCATTTTAAATTGCATTTATATTCTTAGTATTACACAACACGGAAAATCTTATAATAGCGTAGATATGACAATTAATCTCTAAAGACGTAACACATAACATTTTCCAAAATTGTTTTAAAGCAAAGTGAGAAATGCCTTTTTAAAATAGAATCAATGATTTATATTTGCTCTATATTATGCCCAATCATTTCCTCAATACATTGATTTATAATTAAACTACAATACATCATTCATATATGACAAAGACTTTTTTTGTAAAAGGGCTTTATTTCCCTATAAGATACCTGTACCAAAATAGCATGCACCTAATATAACACTGCAAAATTGATGAATACTTCGTTAGTTTGAAATGTTGAAGGCAAATTCTATTGTGGGTCCATTGGCAACATTGCGATTCAGACCGAAGTCTGTTTTAATTATAATGAAGTTTACAAATTTAATTTGAGTACAACTTTGACAGGCTAAATCAGGATAGCTTCATGAATGCAACTACTTCAATGCTTTAAAATGACATATCCCAAATTCTCTAAGTTGCCATAACAAAATTTGATTAACTTGAACTTTTATAACAACGCCATTGAATGCACATGTGCTACTGCTTTTCTGGCTGGTTGTGACCTTTCATCACTCATTCATGTCAGTATATATATCTATATCTGTTGATAGCGTGAATATGTTTATAATTAGAAGAGAAAAATTTTGACTATACCTGAAGTTTTCCATTGTTTTTTGTGATATAATATGTAAAGTAGAGACTTTTGCCTGCAGAAGCTCGAATATTTGGAAATACAAGTTTTGACGTGTGTTCAGGTTGGCCCTTTGAAGATTCTGTGTACATATAACTTTCTGAAAGAACAAAAAGATTATATAAATCAAAAACAGAAAACAAGAACATCTATAAGTTCTTTTATTACTAAAAGGGATGTTACAGGAAGGGAATTACAGCATTATTACTTCTTCTACCTACTCTAAATATGTTTATCAGTATAGGCTACTATAAATGTTGTTACAAGGAACATCACGGTTGCAACATCAGCAGCAACAACCACAGTAGCAACGAGGACAACAACAACTACTACCACTAGTAGTATAAAATTCTTGAATTTAACAAAATGTCAAAATTTTCATATTATGTATTTACATATACATACGGATTTTCTCTAACCCGATGAACAAGCTTAATACCTGTATTGATCTATATAAGATTGTTTTCTTAATTCAGACATGTAAATAATATTACTTATTTTTAAATAAAATAAATTATCTTTGCATGTTTCCAGTTGCGAAACAAGTGTTGTGATACTTTCAATGGTTAAATAAATTTTATTATACGATTTCTGTCGTCATTTTTTAACTTTACACAGACCTTACAGTCTTGATACAGTATCATACTATACATTCTATGTTTAGCAGAATGATATATTAAGGATCTTTTTTCATTAGTTGAATCCATATGTTGAGGCTTAAATTTACGTTATATATATATATATATATATATATATATACAGAATTGGCCAAAAGTCACTCCAAAGTAAATCAAAATTCCATAAATACTTAATATTCATTTGTATTTATTCATTCCAATTATGAATGTTTACAAGAAGGACTTCAGTTTGAACAATTTTCATGTTGTTTCACATTTAGACGCTTTTATTAAATACATTCAGATGTTAAACATAAATAAATGAATGTGGTACTGAATGACCAGTTCAAAAGTGTCTTCAACATCCCGTTGGAACACAGACAAGTGAACGAACCAGTGAACTTCTTTGCCACCTCCCCTATAACCAGCGAGGCAGTTACGATGGAATACATCGACATTAGCAAAGAAGATAAACTTTTAGCTATAGACGAAGTGGACACAAACTCAACTGCTGGTCCTGATGGTTTCCCAACAACCCTCCCCAAATCATGTAAGCATGCCCTAGCAAAACCCCTGCAGATTCTCTTCCAGAGCTTTCTTGCAAATGGCAGACTGCCAAGCAAGCTGAAGGAGGGAATATGTCCAATCCATAAAGGGGGAAGCAGAGCAGATGCTAAAAACTACAGGCCTATCTCTCTGACTTCACACATCAGCAAAGTCATGGAAAGGATAGTCAGAGGAAAACTAATCGCATTCCTTGAAGAAAAGAACTTGCCGAGTGATACCCAACATGGTTTTCGACCAGGTAGGAGCTGCCTGACCCAGCTCTTACAACATTATGACTGGGTGTTGAGGCAGTTACTCAACAACTATAATGTGGACGTAATATACCTTGATTTTGCAAAAGCTTTTGACAAAGTGGATCATGATGTGATATGCCACAAACTGCATGATCTTGGCATAGCTGGAAAACTTGGAGAGTGGTTACATGACTTTCTGAAAGATAGAAGTCAGGCAGTAATGGCTAATGGAGCCACCTCTATGAAAACACAAATAGTAAGCGGTGTTCCAGAGGGCACTGTCTTGGGACTACTGCTTTTTATAGTGGCCCTCCCAGATATGCCCTCAAATGCCCGGATAGCCCCCCTTGCAAGCTACGCAGACGATACGAAAGTCTCGCAGAAAATAAAGAACTCCAGTGATGTTGCACATCTGCAGTAGGAGTTGGACTCAATTTACAGATGGGCTGAGGATAATAATATGCAGTTTAATGCTGAAAAATTCCAAGCCCTGCGCTACCAACGTCCAATACTGAATATGAAACTTACAGGGTACACTGGTCCACAGGGGATTACAATCCCAGAGCCTAAATCAGTGAGGGACCTGGCTATCGACATAAGTGATAATACCTCTTTCCAAGTGCACATTACTAGGATGGCGACAAAGGGCAGACGACTGGCTGGCTGGATCCTGAGAACATTCAAAACCAGAGATAAAGAAACCATGATGGTCCTATGGAGGACATTTGTCCTCAGCCGCCTGGATTACTGCTCACAGCTATGGTCACCCACCAGTGTGAAATTAACAGCGGATTCACAAAGAAGATCGTCTCTTTGCAACTACTCAGCTACTGGGAAAGGCTGAAACAGCTAAGACTCTACTCCCTGGAGAGAAGGCGGGAGTGGTATGCAGTAATATACATCTGGAAGATCCTGGAAGGAGTTGTGCTAAATTTTGGCATTGAAAGCTACACCAATGCCAGAACGGGGCGACACTGCACAGTGCCAAAGATCCCAGCAACGCCATCGCGCTTCACGACTAGTTACTGCAACATCTTGGATTTCGGGGGCCCAGAGCGTTTTAATATTCTACCAAAGAGCCTGAGGGACCTGCACAAAGTAGATGTAGGCGTTTTTGAATCAAAGCTGGACCTCTTCCTGTCGAGAGTCCCAGATGAACCAACCTCACGGCAAGAGATCCAAATGAGGGTAGCTGCATCAAACTCCATTTTTCATCAAGTACCACATATTGGAGGAGGCTCTCAGTAATAACAGTGTAGCAAAACGGCGGTGCATCAGCATGGCCGCAGCTCTGAGCTGAAACTACAGCAAAAAAAATCCTGGACTTAAATGGTTTCGGTTTACTGTCAGGTGACTTTTGGCCAACGGTTTCATAACGTTCCCCCTACCATCAATGGTTAGCAGGTGCTTCATTTCAGGCTTGTCACTTAAAAAGTCACTAAGGACTTCAAATAGTTCCATAAATCTTTTCAAGCAATTCTCTTTTAAGACCCACCTTACCTCAGTGAGAGATATAAGTCCCACATAGTCTGCATTTTCACAAAACTGGTTGAAAAGACTATCATATTTGGCATTAGCTTTGATAATATTGATACATTTTATAATTGATTTTAGTACTTCATTGAGAACTGGAGACATATTTTTGAATACTAAGTTTTCTCTATGAATAACACAGTGTACAAGAAGTATTTCTGGGTTCTCATCTTTCATCAATTTTAAGCGGACTTTTTTCTTGCCTATCATAACAGGAGCACCATCTCCAGCACAAGATATTATGTTCTCTATTGGTATATTGTTGACATCTAAGTAATTTTTTGGTTTATCATATATATCAGTGGCAGTAGTGGTGGATTCTAATGATTTGCAGAATATCATTTCTTCAGCAAATTCACCGTTATCAATTGATTTTGCATAGGTTGGCAATATGACCTTGCTGTCTCTTAGAGTTGATTCATCTATTTGTAATGAACATTTTCTTGATTTCAGCTTTTCAACAAGTTGTGTTTAAATATCTTCACTCATTTTCATGTATTATTCTACAAACAGTATTGTTACTGAGTGGCATGGCTTGAACAACTTTGTCATCCTTTTCCAGGACTGTTCTAAAAAATGCTGATATTGATGGTTCAATTAAATCTTCTCCAATAGTATGATTTTTCTACATTTAGCAATGAGTAATGAAATTTCATAACTAGCCCAAGAGTATGACAGTTTGTGTAGTAAACAGAAACGTTATTGTTGTTCTTTTTGTAAACTTTTTTTCCTTTAAAGACAAAGTAATTTAAATCTGAATTTTCATCCGCAGTTTCCTCTTCAAATGCAACTCAAGACGATTTGGTTTCATTGATAGGTTGGTCAAGCATTGTTGGCACAAGAGGCAAAAAGGAGACCGTTTATCATGGATAGCGGGTATAAATCCAAATTTTAAATATTTCTCTGAATATTGACGAAGTTTTTTTTACTTGCAATACTTGAATCAAACACGAAGAGATTTCAGTTCAAGCAAATTTTTTCAACAATTTCTTCAAAAAGATTTCAATATAAACTTTCGGAAAATATGCTCAAAAAGAAACAAAAAAAATATTAAGTGAATCTTCTCAGCCGCAAAAGCCTTTCTATCAATGATGAAAGTTTTTTTTACCTTTTTGCTGAATTCACAAACTCGGTAATAAAACTTCACTGGTGGGTATAAAATGACTTGTTAATTTTCATTTCTGTTCATATATATACATGTATATGAGTGTTACCATTACCATAAATCTTTTTCTATCTATCTATCTATCTATCTATCTATCTATCTATCTATCTATCTATCTATCCATCTCTCTCTCTCTCTCTCTCTCTCTCTCTCTCTCTCTCTCTCTTTCTCTCTCTGTTTCTTTCTCTTCTTTCACTGACGCTACTCCTTTCACTCCGTTTCAACCCATTCCACAACATTCACTTCTTTCATCCCTCACCCCCAACCCCATTGACACTCTGCAGCACCTCACTTTTTATATACCTAGATGTTTGTCACCAGAGATAACAGAATCAATACTTTTAGCCACCTACACACATAAGCCTGTCTCCAGTTTATTGCTAGATAGGGAGTTAAGATGGCATTGCTTTCAGTACTGACCAGTTCTATAGTACATACACGCATGCACACACACACACACACACACACACACACACATACACACACACACACACACACACACACACACACACAAACACACACGCGCGCACACACACACACACACACACACACACACACACACACACACACACACACACACACACACACACACACACACACACACACACACACAGGCGTTTGTAATTACCTACATGTTTTCACATACCGAAGGAAATATATCTAATCCTTCTCTAGCGATATCAGATCTTGTGATGATGAAAAACAACCCGTTGTCTCTAAAGTGCTCAAAATTTGATAAAATTGTCCACGGATGTGAAGAATTTTTTCTTTTTCAGTAATTCATTCTTGAATTACCCCCTTTCTCTATTGGTATAGTAAAAATTGTGTACAAGGGGTATAAGTTCAACATAACCCTACGCATGCGTCACCAAAATATTACCATGCCCCACCGGTGGACCATGTGCCCCACGTTGGGAATAACAAGTTGTTTTACCAAATTTTACCAGATTTAACAATAAACTAGCAGTGAGCACTAGACAAGCCTAAACAAAACGATGAACTAGATATTTGATATTTATTACAGACAATATGATGTGATGTCTGTGATAAGTTGTTGGCAATCTGTAACAACCTTCTGTTATGCGCAACAAAATACAGCTAAAACTCTTTAGAGAATTAGCATTTTCTTATAAATGGCTTCGATTCGAACATCTTATCGGATCGTCTTAATAGAGACTTACGCTGTGTTCACTCAGCAAGGTTGTTTAGAGAAGATTCTCAGGAGTGGCTGTGTGGTAAGTAGCTTGCTACCAACTACATGGTTCCGGGTTCAGTCCCACTGCGTAGCACCTTGGGCAAGTGTCTTCTACTATAGCCTCGGGCCGACCAAAACCTTGTGAGTGGATTTGGTAGACGGAAACTGAAAGAAGCCCGTCGTATATATGTATATTTATGTGTGTATGTATGTGTTTGTGTGTCTGTGTTTGTCCCCCTTACATCGCTTGACAACCGATGCTGGTGTGTTTACGTCCCCGTAACTTAGCGGTTCGGCAAAAGAGACCGATAGAATAAGTACTAAGCTTCCAAAGAATTAGTCCTGGGGTCGATTTGCTCGACTAAAGGCGGTGCTCCAGCATGGCTGCAGTCAAATGACTGAAACAAGTAAAAGAGTAAAAGAGTAAAGAGTAACAATTTACGTTCACATTCTGTTTCACTCTCACATAGGCACTTAGGGTGACAGTAACAAAAATATATTCAGCAAACTCACAATCTTTAAAGATTTCTCTCGCATATATGAACAAAAAGAGACTCCTGTAATTCACTTATATAAATATCTCACACGTCCATACTCAAGTCATCCGACTGAATTTTGCTCTCCTCATTTTCAACAGTTTTCCGATGGTCAAGTAACGAGACTATTTGTATTGATTTAAGAATTTATATTTATGTGATTTTAATCTTCAATGTTTCATTTGGAGACAACTCAACATTGTTATCCCACCCACACAATTTTTACATTTATTATTTTATTTTTTACTTCCTACTTTACTTTGATTGGAAATATTTTACAATACTTCCATTTTATATTACGTTTTAATTCTTTTGGTTTTCAATCGTTTGATTTTAAAGTAAGAACATTCAATTTTAATCTGTTAATATTCTTACAAATTAGATCACTGTCAAGTATATAAAAACTTAATTGTAAAATAATTGATAATAATAATCATTGGTGTAAAATGTATTTTTCTAATCCAACTCTAGCTTAAAAGCAAAAAAACCAGTTTGAATTCGTAGTCCGTTTCTACACACATTAATGGAAATCATTATTACACATTAAAAATTAATGGTCTTCCCCACTCTGCCACATTTGCCATCCGAATATGTATTGATCACTGTCAGTTAAAAGATGTAGCGTATAATGACTCCCGTGAAATATGTAACTAGCCATCACCGATCATCAGCCTGTAACGCTTTATTAAGCGCAATTCCTTGTATTGGTGAGTTTGAAACAAATCACAGGGGCAAATCTGGTAAGTTTGTAATTATATTACATAAATATCAGAAAATGGGCTTCTTAAGCCACACACTTTACGATTATAATATCTTCTATAGATACAAGTCCAATTTTATACAAGGTATATTTAATCAATCCCAAATAGTTCTATTATCAACCTCATCCAGGTTCACACCCAAATTTCAGTAGGATTAAATTCTAGTTATCCCAGGCTGTTTCTCAGAGAAGAGAGGTGACATAAGGGAGGAAATGTACAACATACAATTTTCTTTACAAGTTCATCAGCGTTGTAGACAATGGAACACTTAATATTCACCTAAACATTAGTTAGATAATAGTTTATGGAATATAAAATCATGATTGTAAGTAATTTACCTGAATCGGAATATGAGAAGTTTTCCGGATAGGGTAAGAAATGAGATCGATAATAAGACACATCCTTGTAAGATCCTCGTTGCCATGTATATTCACTATTCTCTGGACATTCCACGTTATAATCACAAAGATGTGGTTCTTTAAATTCACAGAAATGATGCGTAATACCCACTGTTGAAAGAAATTATCAAAATATTGATTTCGAAATTTAGTATTTGTAAGATTCTATATATTTCTTATTCCATTTAGAAACTTTCATTCCCTGTCTTTGCTTAAAATAATACAGATTCGTTAGAAAAAAATATTTCCTAATGAATAGAGTTCCTATTTCATTTCTTCATTAACTTTTCATCATGTCAAATATTATTAAGATTTTGGTAACTTATATGAAAGATTACGTGGGATAATGCTTGATACTCGTATTAGTATGTGAATTTTACTTGTTTGAGAGTTAAACGATCTGACGTTAGGACTCAACTGATGGACTCTTTGATTGGACATAACTGGCTCTTTTATATGGGTATATGAATACATGGCTGAATGGTTCAAAGTTTTATTTCTCAAGCACAACGTTCTGGAGTCAATCCCACTTTATAAGCATTTGGAGCAAGTCTCTTCAAAGTTTTGAATTGCTTTAATTTATGTAAGTGAAATTAGTAAATGGAAACGTGTGTAATAGACTGCACTCGTAATCTGAGTGCCCAGTTTCCTCACAACGTATCATATTGAGACTGTCTGTCTGACGACAGTGGCAAATCCCAGCTGTCTGAAGAATGTTCAACAACTTAAAGTAAAATTCAATGAGCAGGTAGCTACATTGATCAGACAGCAGGAATTCTCATTTTCACTAACTGATGTTATGTCCATATACTAATCTTTCTAAGGAAGACTTGTGAAATTATTGTAAAAAAATTTCTCAACATTAAATCTGTATCTCTACTTTAGAACTTAGTGTTCTAAAGAATATTGTTTAGATAAGTTGCCATTACAAATGTCGAACATCCATGTTGTATCATTGAGTAGTGATAAATGACCTAGGATTTATGAACCTAATAATTCACATATTATAGCTTGTTCCCTTCGTAAAGGCATTTTAATCTCAAATGATTTTGTCCATATAGATAAAACAAAGCCGGAAAAACTTGCATCTATAAGCAGTAATAGCACTGTAACGTAGACAAATATTGATGTCAAGTAAGTAGTTATAGCGATAGAGTAAACGCAGATATTGCAATATTGTGGTTAAACGCAAAAACAAGAATGTTAATTCCATTGATCGGTTTGAGTATATAAGCAAACTTCTTTGCTCATTTGCTAATTAATGTCATGAAGACGACATTAATAGATTACAATCAAAGTTAGATACTTACTAACGATAACACAGCTTACACTGGTCAAATTACATTTTGTTGATTGAAAATAGGTAGAGATAGAAGAAATTAATAGAATATAACACTGTAATGTTACTACAATATTCCATCAATTTTCTTCTTACTAATGTAGTGCAAATACAAAAAAAGTAACTGAAAGCGTATATCGTAAATCTATTCATAACATTAGAAATATCTGTGGAATAATTGAAATATACGAAAATAATATCTGGCAATTTTTACATCATTATTTGGATATAAAATTGTAGCCTTATCTCAACCAGGGTACCATTTTGTTTCAATTTGCTTGACTAACTGCAGAAAACATTATTTTTCAATCTTAAGAGGTTAGTGCCTAATATAGATGCCACTTACGTAAAATAAGTGGCATCTATATTAGAAGTTAACCTCTTAAGATTGAAATAACTGAAGCGAGAAAAACTTCCCTACAAATGTAAATATGATAAATATCTTACAAATAAAAATATTATATAAATTTGGAGTAAATATAACTTGAATCTTACATTTACAGGTTTCATTACTGACGGTGATGTTATCCAGGTAAACCAGTGAGTCATAGTATGAATTTGCCTTTGCTGTCACCTCAAACAACAGTGATAAATTATTTGAGGATGGCAAATCTACACAAGCAGTTGTGAATTCTGTAAGTTCATTGCCATTTGAAAACCAAAGTTTCTCGATTGAATGCGATGTGGTTGATCTGGTTTTATTCGATGAAGAATAACGCGCAAATAGTGCAAACTCTTTCGCTTTTTTTGCCATTTTGTATCTGAAGCTAACACTTGTACCTTTGGTCACAGATGCATACGAGGAGAAGAACTGAAATTTATTGTTTTCACTATTTGTTATTGAATAAATGTATAAGTAGCTATTTGTATCTGTAAAATAAAGAAAATAAAGAAAATGTATTTAAATTTATGTGCGGACAAAAATGAAAATATTAGAACAGTGAGCAATTAGATCAATGAAAACTCAGGAAACATGAATCCAGTTCACATTTTCAGTTTTTTTATTGTGAATGGAGAAAACTAAGTACTCTAGGACATTTGGTTAGTGGTCTACCATTTTACCTCTTTGCAAATAATGAAATCTTAAATGTGGTGCAAAAGGCAAACCATCAGAATAGATGAAAGATGGATTTAATCACTGTTGGAAGTCAAATTTTCATACAGAAGGTGATAAAAGATTTAGCGGAAGAATTATATACATGCGCAGGAACAAAATGGCTGAGAGGTTAACGTACTGGATTGCTGATAATATCAAAGTTAAGTGTTCAGTTCATATCACAGCCATTGTGTTGTTTTCTTTAGCAAGGCACATGACACTGTTTAATCCAATTTGCTTGACTAAGCAAGGAACACTTTCCAAGCCCACTTCATCGTTGAGCTGGTAAAGATGATTTGAGTCAACAAATAAACAATGATTTGAGTCAACAAATAAACCAACTTACCTTGGAAAGCATGTGAAATTTTTCATATAAAATAGAATTTCAAGCGAAGAGAAAAGGGATCATAAAGGTAATAAGAAAATCATTAAAAAAATTTTAACGTTGAGGAAAACATATTGCATGAAGGATACTAAAGCAAGCACAAATAAAAGCTAGCAATTTGTTTTTCTTACATCGATACAAAACTACAACTTTGGTTTTCTTATATAATCAAAAGAACGCATTTCTTATGACTTTTTAAATACTGTCGGATGATCTGTGGTGTGAACCCTGAACTCACCAAATATGAATTACTGGATTCTTCGAATATTAAACACACACATCCTTTTCATTCACTCTCTCTCTCTCTCACACCCACACAAACACACACATACGTACATTTATATATACATACATATATTTTTCTCTCCTTTTTTTCTCCTTTTTTTCTGTCCTTGTTTCTTTCTGTGGAAGAGCGTAGGCTCGAAACGTTAAACACTTTTTCACATCTGTTTGTTTTCTACACCATCTCTCTTCGTCTTTTGTCTCTTTTTTGAGAATTCTGCCTATATATATATATATATATATATATATATATATATATATATATATATATGTGTGTGTGTGTGTGTGTGTGTGTGTGTGTGTGTATGTGTGTGTGTGTGTGTGTGTGTGTGTGTGTGTGTGTGCGTGTGTGTGCGTGTGTGTGCGTGTGTGTGTGTGTGTATGTATATACAAACAAGGAAACTAGTCCGTTAGAAAATCTCTGTTCGTGATAGAAGTAGTATAGGAACCCCAAAATATTGCTTATGGCCACTTTAATGTGGCTGTCCTTTAACAGACCTGGGAAGCTATCTCCTCCAGCTGGTTTATTCAGTGAGCTTCTTGCACTCGATATTTATTGCAAGCGGAATGTAACTCCTGCCACTCTAGCTTTACAAAGTTACTGCGCGAGTCCTCAGTCATCTTTAGGATAACTAGAACAGCCTAGTCACTCCGACCAGCATACTTGATATATAAGACTCTTCCATTGTCATCTTCAAACGGTTTACTATATATATATATATGTATATACAGTATATAACCTTTTCTTTGTATAAACTTCTCTCTTTTCTCTGTGTGTGTCTCTCTGTATATGTGTGTATGTATATGCTTGTATTTATGCTTACATATATGTTTGAATGCAGTTATATTGAAATATAAAACAAAATTTACCACTTGAATATGAGTATTCTTGCTGAATACTCCATCTGAATCCATAACCGGATGATTGATATTTGCAAGTTCGTTCTTGGAAATCGCAGTCAAATGGCCCTGAAAAACAAAACAAAAACAATGTTTGTGAGAGTTCAGTCTGGATAAATATTTACAGACGTTCTTTCTGCTTGAAAACGCATTATGTTCCTATTTCCGAGTCGGTTATATAGCGACAATTGTGGCAATATGTTTTAAAATGTCTATATTTCTATATTTCCATATTCAAAGAAACAACTATTGAATTCCCAGATTGTATGGAAATCAACTATTTATAAATAACAATGAATATGAATTTATGGAATTCCAATTAAGGCTTTTATATGGTTTTTATGTTTAACTTTCTAAAAGAAGTAACATCTAAATGGTCATACAGAAATTTAACTTTCTAATAAAATAAAATTGAAGAAGTGAATTTGATGGGTCACTAAATACTTCAGAGTAACACAGCCGACCACACTTATGATAGTAGTTTTAAATCCTAAAGCTGCACCATATGAGATTTATCATTCTAGGATCAGCAAATATGTACCTGTATCATGCTGGATTCAAATGAATTAACATTACTCTTCTTTGTTTACAAAGAATGTTATAATAAATACTAATAGAAAAGATACTGTAAGAGTAAACATAGTTGTAGCATTAGTGCCGTCGTTGTACCTTAGTTTTAACTGTAGCATTAGGGTCCACGTTGTACCTTAGTTTTAACTCCTGAGTATGCGAAGAGTATAATCTTCTCAGCACCTAATCATCTTTCTTAGGTTGCATGCGTTTTCTTTTTAGAAAAGATAAGGGAGGAAATGTTTTGTTTCTACTCTTTAAATGGATAAAACTTGTAGTTACTGTTATAATTATTAGCAATTACGATGTCATTATAAACTGATGCAATTATAAGCAATTTACGTCTAAAGCTAGATATATGTGATTTCCATAATTTATTGGATCTTTCGTATTCTACTTAAGGACTTGAATTTTCATGGAACGTATTTAAGGCATCTCCATCTTATGAAATGTACACCTGTAAATATAAAAGAATTTCAACTGTGCACCCTAAATGAGAAACCTTCCACACCTTTAGCTATGTCAATGGGTAAATGTAAAATTAAACTTGGCACTGAAGTCTAATTAAACATTTGTCTCTTACATAAGAATCCTCAAAATTACATCAGTGACAAATACTATACATGGGACATATTTACAACTAAGTAGAATGGATTTTTGTAAGAGCTAAGTCTCTTAGCTTTGATAATAGCATAAAGTCTACGAAGGGATACAAATATAATGTTACTGATTCAACTACCAGCCACTAAGACAAAATGTGAAAAATTGTGTATTTTACTGCTAAAATGTATATTGGGTGGTATCAATGTAAAATGTTTACTCAATAATGACTAAGTACAATAATCATAGAACACAGACTTTCTTTTCTTACACTACAAATTGATTGTTGAATCTTTGTTTTTTATGTGCCATATTCCAAAATATAAACTGTTATTTGGACTGGATTTGACATCAGTGCCGTATATATATATATATATATATATATATATATATATATATATATATATATATATATATATATATATATATATATGTATACATATTTGTATATATATATACATACACATATATATGTATATATATATATAGATATGAATATATATATGTATATATGCATACATATAGAAATATGCATGTATATATATGTATATATATGTATATATATATGTATATATATATATATGCGTGTGTGTGTGTGTGTGTGTGTGTGTGTATGGTGTGTGTGGGTGTGTGACACTTATTCGGTAGCCATGATAAAACTCCGAGCTTTATCATGGCCACTGAATAAGTGTCACATATTTTTACAGATAAATTCTTCTATTTACATAATATGGAGGGCTCTTTCTTTCTTTTGTTGTCCTTTCTATTAATATATATATATATATATATATATATATATATATATATATATATATATAATGTATATATATATATATATATATATATATATATATATATATATATATATATATATATATATATATATATATATATATATATATATACAGGAGTGGCTGTGTGGTAAGTAGCTTGCTTACCAACCAAATGGTTCCGGGTTCAGTCCCACTGCGTGGCACCTTAGGCAAGTGTCTTCTACTATAGCCTCGTGCCGACCAAAGCCTTGTGAATGGATTTGGTCGACGGAAACTGAAAGAAGCCTGTCGTATATATGTATATATATATATATATATGTGTTTGTCTCCCCACTCTCGCTTGACAACCGATGGTGGTGTGTTTACGTCCCCGTAACTTAGCGGTTCGGCTAAAAGAGACCGATAAAATAGGTACTAGGCTTACAATGAATAAATCTTGGGGACGATTTGATTCGACTAAAGGCGGTGCTCCAGCATGGCCGCAGTCAAATGACTGAAACAAGTAAAAGAGAGTAAAGAGAAAGAGATATATAATCGTGGCAGCGAGATTTGGCTGATATGTGGTCATCTAACGAAGTCTAGTTGACTGGATCCAAGTGATATCGAAGTTCCGAGGCCCAATTCTCGATACTTAAGATTTATTTCTGTGCTTTATGCGCCTACTTGAGAGGATCCTCTAAGGTTATTAACGCTATATTCAGCGTTCAAACAAGACATCCACGTCATGTTAGATATAAAGATTGCCTTTTTGGTATTAGTGCTGATTCCGTCACTAAAACTTCATTTTTATAAGCTTGAGCCTATTTCCGACATAAGAGTCTAAAAGGATGTTGATATTCCATATATCGTGGCAGCGAAGTTTGACTGATATGCCGTCACCAACTAGCTCATATTGATGAAATCTAGTAGACTAAAATCACGCGATATGGTAGTTCCAGCGCCCATAAAACATGATCCTCGTCTGCTAAGATTTGTGATTGTGCGGTTATGCACCATGCGCCTACTTGAGAAACTCTCTCAGGGCTAATAACGCACTATTAGTGTTTCTAACTAGACATTCACGTTAAGTTGGATATAAAGATTGCTTTTTACAGATTTTTTTAACTGAATTTTTTGATGGAGATAAAAAAATGTAACTTGTTTGAAGTAATTTTAGTTTGACAACGTCTATCTTCTGAAATAACATGCTAGAAATGACCGGCAACAACATCTATATCAACTAAGGTTTGAAAAGTAAAGTTTTGTTTTTTGCTGAAGTGATTAGCAGTTCTATCAAAAGATATAACAGCTGTTGATAAGTTTTCTCAAAGTTGGAAAGAGTTTCTTGGAAATAAATTAAATTAATCTTGAACTTTTCATAATGACCTCGTAATGCCCTGTTCGCTGATTATTGATCTAAATTGTCAGTAATTAAAGGTAATTAAAAACTTTAGTAAATATATTTTGATATATTAACTACATGTTCTTCCTATCCGTGTAAAAACATTATCTTTCGGAGACATAAACCTAATAATGAACGGTGTGCAGTTAACTACAAAAATTTCCGTTTATTTGGATGTCATATTCCATCGAGTTTAGTACGATTTGTTCTGGAGCTACAATGACTAAAGTAAATAGTTAGGCTAATACATTGCTGTTTCAGTGATATTCACCATGGTAATAACGTTCACTGTAGTTGCTTTCGTTAATGTTAAACTAATCTCAAAACTTCAGATATCTTATTTCACTCGTACAAAAAAATATTTAAATATTACCTCCGCAGGCCTTGCTTCCGACTGAGATAGTGTCTAATGCAATATCACCTTCATATGAAGTTCCCTTTGTAGCAATAAATGAGATTACACTTATGTCTCTGGGAATATATACACATGATTTGTGCCAGTAAAATCCTTGATTTCCTTCTTTTATCCATACATCTTCATACTGAGAATCATTATAAGTAAATCTGACACGTAGATTACCAACAGTACTTCCATACATATGGTAAGCAAATGACAGAGTTTTTTTTCGAACATCAGAAACTGCAAAGTTCAACAGTGTAGTATCGTTAGGTGACCCATAAGATGCTTCTGCATATAGGTAGTATCCTGTAAAAAAGTAGAATAATTTATTTGTAATTAAGAAAATATCATTAAAAATTACTTGATGGGCAAAAAGCCCAAGAATTGGAAAAACTTTAAGTCTATATTAAATCAAAAGTCCATTACCAAGTCAATGAAATCCTTTAGGAGCTAATTACTGAGAAAACCGCGGAGGATCCTCCCTTGGAAGAGATTATATTACTGTTAAAAAAAGTTTCCAATTTTAATGCTCCTGGACAAGTCGGTATTCCCATAGAAGTGTAGAAGCATGGTGGTAGACAACTTATAAGACAGCTGTGTAAATTTCTTTGTTTGATCTGGGAAACTGGATCTGTTACCTATCAGTCGAAAGAGGCACTTGTACAAAAACAAGGGAAAGAAGAGTGTATGCGATAATCACAGAAGAATAAGTTTATTGTGAATAGCTGGAAGATTTGTGTGGGTGCTTCTTAAACGCATCAGTAAGCATGTAATAAACAGCATATATCACGAATCTCAATGTGGGCTTCAAGCTGGAAGAGGCACAGTCGACGCGATATTTGCCCTCCGACAAGTTCAAGAAACAAGAAAGTGAACAGACTATCAACTTGTACAAGGAATGATGGCAACAATGATATCTAGTAGTCAATGTTCAGAGACATTTTCTGTTGCCACCGGAACCAAACAGTGATATATGTTTTTAGCGCCTGTACTCTTCCATATTTTATTCAATGATGCTTCAACATGTTTTACAGGGATTCCTATGAAGTTGTTAAATTTTTAGGGATAGTTCCCAATGCACCTATAACTACTGGAATATATTTTTTACTCGCACTTTCCATACTCTCTGTAATTCATTGGTTACTTTTCTATTTTCTCTATACCTCTCATATTGATTTTTTCATCATTTGGGACCATAAAGTCAATTATCTGGCACTTTCTATTCTCTTTATTTACTAGTTTCTAAATCAGACCTTCTAACTTCTCTTAGTGTGTCGGTCTGAACGCTGAAGTCCCACAACATCTTATATTTTTTACTTTTAGTACTTTATTAGATTCATGATCATGTATCAATATGTTCCAATCATAGCGTTCTATCTAGCACCCAGGGAATTACTGTCTTTTCTTGTTTTCTTTCTGTGTCAGCATGTTACATTCACTTATTTTATGAGTAACATTTTCCTCATATGATTTGCATAGTTTATACTAGGAATCTACTTGCTTTTTGTCTTCCTTGGCCTTGGCATATATCCAATTAGTCCTCAATACTTGATCGTGTATTGTTACTAACAAACTTAATGTCTCTCTTTACGCCTTCCTTTCTGAAACCATATCCATGCCTCACTACAACTGTTTGTTGCAACTATCGTTAGGGATCTACCATGCAAAACCTTCTCCTGCCAGTCAGATAACTTCTATCCTCTCTTTCAGGTTTTTAACTTAATTTGGCATTTTGGTTTTGCTATGACTCTTGTAGGTCTTAATAAACTTTATACTCTGCTACCTACATAGGAGGCTATATCCACTCTAGCTAACTCCACGCAGTCTCCTACTGATATTAACACTCTTCCACCTTCATTTCTAGGTAAGTTTAATCTTGCTACTCCTGATCTTGGGTGAAGTCCTCCATTTATATTGAATTCCTTCCTTACAAAAGCTGCTGAGTATCTAAGTATTGACTCTGACCAAGTATTTACAGCTTTCACTAGGTTTGGACCATTTAGCTTTGATTTCATTATCTTTCTCACCCTTCGGATGTACTTCTTCTCAATTTTCGTTTTCATTTCTGTAGTTAGTACTCTGTCAGATTCTAATACTCCTAGATACTTACAACTCTTCTTTCAATGATTTTAATGTCTGGCCACCTGGTAATTGGATGCTTTGTTGTTGACTACCTGTCCCCTTTTCATAATTAATATTGCACATTTATCTATGCCAAATTCCACGTCTATATCTTTGCTGAAGAGTTTTACAGTCTGTATTAAGGAATTTATCTTTTTCATTCTTACTAAAAAATTTCAGATCATTCCTACAGAGTTAATTTTTCCATTACTATTTATGAACTGATACTCTGCCTTTGCCTCCCTCAATATCAAACTAAGGAGATCAAGCATAAGAGAAATATGAAAGGGGATAATACCTCTCTTGATATCAAATTACTCTAAGATTGTGTCACCTGACTAGAGATCTACATTTTATTTCTTCTTGCTGAGGCTAATTAATTCTCTCATGTTGTCTGCTATACTGAATATACTCAAACATTCACTTATCCATGATTGTAAGATCATGTCATAGGCTTTCTTATAATCTATCCATTCTATTGTTAGATTTTTCTTTCAAGCCTTTACATTATTCAGAACTGCTTTGTCTATGTATAGTAGTTTATACGCTCCTCTACTCTTCTACCTGCAAACTTTCTGTTCTTCTAACAATAAACTATGGTTGTGAAGGCGCTCATAAATGCTCTCTGGATACATTCCTGTTAACAGCTTTCACACTAATGGTAAGCAAGTAGTTGATCTATAATTGCTAGCTGTATTACCTTTGCTTTTGTCTTTCATAAGGAGTACTAATCCCCCTTTAATAATCCAGTTTGTTATCATTCCTGCATTAAGGCAATCTTGAAGTTGTTCCCTCACCCTCCGAAGCTACTAAATTTATTTAACCAGTGCCCTTGAACTATAATTGGTCCTGAGCCCTTCCAATTTAGCATTTTTCCTAACACTTTATTCAATGCACTAGTTAGTCTTAGATCTGGCTGCTTCTTACTCTTCTTTCCATAGTCTCTTTAACCATACTACATATTCATTATGATTGACTGGCTTCTCTCAAATATTTCTCCAGAACGTTTTAGCTTCTTCTGCATTAGGTTTCTCACCTTCAGTAGTTCGTTCTCCACCTCCACTATGTAGTTAGTTATAAAATCTTCTCTGGTCTGTCTGAAATATTCTATTCGGTTGATACTGATCAATTCTTTTCTGATATCTGGAGAGCTTCCCTGCTATTGCTATGATACGTTGTTTCAAATCTTCTATTAATGTCCTAGATCCTTTTTCTTTGTCTTAGTATTTTTACTCAAGAGAAGATTTGAATCTTGTGTTTCCTAACTTGTTCACCTTCATTTCTAGGTAAGTTTAATCTTGCTACTCCTGATCTTGGGTGAAGTCCTCCATTTATATTGAATTCCTTCCTTACAAAAGCTGCTGAGTATCTAAGTATTGACTCTGACCAAGTATTTACAGCTTTCACTAGGTTTGGACCATTTAGCTTTGATTTCATTATCTTTCTCACCCTTCGGATGTACTTCTTCTCAATTTTCGTTTTCATTTCTGTAGTTAGTACTCCGTCAGATTCTAATACTCCTAGATACTTACAACTCTTCTTTCAATGATTTTAATGTCTGGCCACCTGGTAATTGGATGCTTTGTTGTTGACTACCTGTCCCTTTTTCATAATTAATATTGCACATTTATCTATGCCAAATTCCACGTCTATATCTTTGCTGAAGTGTTTTACAGTATGTATTAAGGAATTTATCTTTTTCATTCTTACTAAAAAATTTCAGATCATTCCTTACAGAGTTAATTTTTCCATTACTATTTATGAACTGATACTCTGCCTTTGCTTCCCTCAATATTAAACTAAGGAGATCAAGCATAAGAGAAATATGAAAGGGGATAATACCTCTCTTGATATCAAATTACTCTAAGATTGTGTCACCTGACTAGAGATCTACATTCTATTTCTTCTTGCTGAGGCTAATTAATTCTCTTATGTTGTCTGCTATACTGAATATACTCAAACATTCACTTATCCATGATTGTAAGATCATGTCATAGGCTTTCTTATAATCTATCCATTCTATTGTTAGATTTTTCTTTCAAGCCTTTACATTATTCAGAACTGCTTTGTCTATGTATAGTAGTTTATACGCTCCTCTACTCTTCTACCTGCAAACTTTCTGTTCTTCTAACAATAAACTATGGTTGTGAAGGCGCTCATAAATGCTCTCTGGATACATTCCTGTTAACAGCTTTCACACTAATGGTAAGCAAGTAGTTGATCTATAATTGCTAGCTGTATTACCTTTGCTTTTGTCTTTCATAAGGAGTACTAATCCCCCTCTAATAATCCAGTTTGTTATCATTCTTGCATTAAGGCAATCTTGAAGTTGTTCCCTCACCCTCCGAAGCTACTAAATTTATTTAACCAGTGCTCCAGCATGGCCGCAGTCAAATGACTGAAACAAGTAAAAGATAAGTTAGTGTCTCCTATAGTTTTAGCATCTAACCTCTTACGTTATTTACATTATTTACAATTGACGGATATTTATCCTCATCTTTGTTGTTAACACAACGTCTCGGCTGATATACCCTCCAGCCTTCATCAGGTGTCTTGCGGAAATTTCGGACCTGGGTTCTCATTCCTTAGGTATTTTTCGATGTTGTTATTATTATTATTATTTTATGTCTGACTTTTGTTTTGCATTCGTACAAGTTGGATCCAAGTCTCACCCAGAGACCTCAAGAGACAAGTTAGAAGTTCATGTAGGTGTTATGCCTAGGGTACCATATATTTGGATTTGTACAGTTTTGTTCAAGTGAATGTTTAAGAAACCATAAGAAAATTATGTGTTTGCTTTAAAATTTGAGATCACATAGACAGTATTTTACGTAGGATATGGACAGTTCCCATGAGTACTATCTTTTGAACTTCAGCCATTTTGGGCTTTCCTGGAATCTGATCTAGGTAGTAATCAGCCCGTTTCGCTGTCATTCCCAGGGCACCTATGACAATAGGTATTGTTTTCGTCTTCAGATTCCACATTTTGCTAATTTCTATTTCAAGATCTTTATATTTGCTCAGTTTTTGGTAGGTCTTGACAGATACGTTTATATCGATTGGGACAGTCATATCAATAAGGAGGCATGATTTTTGTCTGAAGTCTTTCAGTATGATGTCTGGCCTATTTGCGTCTATCTTTCTGTCAGTTTGAATGGTGAAATTCCAGAGGAGTGCAATGTGATCATTTTCAAGTACTGGGGGTGGTTTGTGTTCCCACCAGTTTTTATCATGGGGCAAGTTTAGGTTTTTGCATATTACCCAGTGAATATATTGTGCAGCTCTATCATGCCTGTTGAGATACTCTGTAGGCGCAAGCAGACTGCACATGGAGACAACATGATCGATGGTCTCATTTTGTTGTTGGCATATACGACATAATGGGGAGCTGCCGTTCTTTAATATGTTGGCCTGGTAGTTCTTTGTAGGTAGGCATTGATCTTGGGCTGCTATGATAAACCCCTCTGTTTTTGATTTCAAGCCAGAGGCCATTAACCATTGGTGGGTAAGGGCTTTGTCAATATCTGCATTATTCGCTCTCTTTGGGTATTTGCCATTGAGAGGTTTTCCATGCCATTTTTCAGTCATAATAGCTAAGGCAGCAATTTTAGCACGGATTTTCAAGCGCTTAGCTTTTTCTGCAGGTGTTTCTAGTTCGTCTAATTCTTGAATTTGTTGCAATTGGAATTCACTTAGATATTCCTTTGCCTGTTTTGTTACTGAGTAGGATGCTTTCTTGCTTTCATATTTTAAGACAAGTTTTAGCATCCAGTCCTCAGAGTTTT
The DNA here is from genome assembly GCF_046866305.1 of Octopus bimaculoides. Classification (NCBI taxonomy): domain Eukaryota; kingdom Metazoa; phylum Mollusca; class Cephalopoda; order Octopoda; family Octopodidae; genus Octopus; species Octopus bimaculoides. Next base: position 134,108,246 of record NC_142930.1, read on the forward strand.
TCAGATAGGTGTCTAGGCCAATTGTGGCTACCTTCATTGATAATGCCAGCTGTAAAAGTCCTCGGCCTCCTTCTTTTCTTGGCAGATAAAGACGTTCTATATTTGCCTTAGGGTGGTGCATTCTATGCATTGTCAACAGTTTTCGTATTTTTCTGTCAACATTACATATTTCAGTAATTGACCAGTTAACGATGTTGAAACTGTAAGTCACGACTGGTATGGCTAGAGCATTGATCGCTTCGATCCTGTTTCTCGCGTTCAGCTCTGTCTTCAGTATTGCTCTCACCCTGCGATAACATTCTCTTCTGATCCTTTCCCTCATCACTGAGTGCTTGATATTGTCCCCTTCAATTACCCCTAGGTATTTGTAGCTCTCCGCTGGTTCTAACTCTTTTATGACATTTTGCTGGTCAAGGTTCACATTAGATGTATTTGTCATTTTTCCTTTGATAAAGGTAGCTTTTGCACATTTATCAAGGCCAAATTGCATCCTGATGTCATCACTGAATTGTTTAACAATCGCTAGTAGGCCTTTGAGTTGTTGGTCATTTTTTGCAAAGAGCTTTAAATCATCCATGTAAATGAGATGATTTATATTTTTATCAAATATTTTATAACCATACTGTGCATCATTGAGCAATTTTGAGAGCGGTATTAGGGCTAGACAGAAGAGGAGTGGTGATAGTGAGTCACCCTGGAAAATGCCACATGAAATTCTTACATCTCCAGCATTTAGAGATTCATTGTCATTGTTCAACATCAGTGTGGTTCTCCATGATCTCATACTTACAGATAAAAAGTTTCGCAGAGTAGGAGCTATTTTATACATTTCCAGACATTTCCTAATCCAGCTATGTGGTAGGCTATCAAAGGCCTTTTTATAGTCTATCCAGGCTATTGACAAGTTTTTGTGTCGCTTGTGACAATCTTCTAAGATCATCTTATTGATAAGTAGCTGATCTTTACAACCATAAGATCCACGTTTACATCCCTTTTGCTCATTAGGGAATATGCTACTTTCTATTAAAAAACTATGTGTGTACTCGGTTAGGACAGATGTTAGCGTCTTATACATTGTTGTTAAGCAGGTTATGGGGCGATAATTTTTTGGTTCGTTCGTTTCCTCATTTTTTGGAAGCAGGAATGTTAAACCATTAACTAGCCAAGAGGTCATCAAACTAGGATTTTGCAAAACATCGTTGTAAAGTTTTGTTAGCAGTTCATGGCTTTCTGGGAAGGCATTCAACCAGAAGTTAGGAATTTTATCCTTTCCTGGAGACTTCCATTTGCTTGACCTCCTGAGAGCAGATCTTATATCTTCTACCTTGACCCCCTCCCACTTTTGCTCCTCTAAGGAGTCTAGGTCTGTAGATATTCTATCAATCCAAGGGGCCTTTTCATTGTGTGTTTTATCTTCTGCCCAGATTTTATTCCAAAATTCTTGCACTTCTTCTTTTGATGGGACAGACTTTATTGTTACTGGTGTTTTCCCTATCTTCCTGTAGAAATTTTTGGGGTTATTTTTAAACATGTTATTATCTCGGAAGAATCTAACACGCTTTTCATACCTTGCTATGCGGGCAGCTTTAGCACATACCTTTTGCTTGATGGTTTCTATGGTGGCATCAATGTCAACTATGGTTTTCATATTATATTTTTTCTTTAGTTTATGGGTCTTTGTAGGTTTGATACTCTTGTCAAATTTAAGGTTTTTCAAACATTCTATGTCAGATCTAAGCAGCTTAATTTGGTGTTGAATGAGTTCTTGCCAAGAAGGCTTTTTGTGGGAGTGTTGTCTTTTTCTAATCTTTTCACCACATAGAATCGTTGAGATTCTTGCGGATGCATAGTACAGGTGGTTGAGATCTGTAATATCAACATCATTAGCTGAAATTATATCCTTAAGTGCAAGGCGGATTTTACCAATTATTTTCAGGTTTTGGTTAGAATTGCGAATTTTGGGGAGAGTGTCGCGTTCATTCATACTAGTTTCTTTAATTTTCAGCCATTCAATCATGATTTGATTTTTTAGACCATGTAGTTCTGTTGCGTCGATTTCTGTATGACTTCCTTCATCTATTTGATTTTCACCTGCATTAGTGTTTATGGTTGGTTCAGAGAGTATTTCACTTTGCCTATCAGTTACCTTAACTCTTTCAATCATTACTGTATTTTCATCAGCCTTGGGCTGGTTTATAATTATTTCCTCTGTACTATCTTCTTTAGCTGCAGTTTCATTCTTTTTATCCTTTACTGCTTGCTTAATTTGGTCAATCTCTACTTCAGTTAGTAATTTTTTTTTCATAATGTTTCTTCTGACGTTGGCAAGTTTGTTACTGTCTATGTAGGGTCTTACTTCAAGGTGTTTCTGTCTCCAGTTTAAGTAGGTTTGTACAGTATTAGATTTATCTGTAGGGGAATATATGGCATGGTAGAAGGCTGTAAGAACTTCTTTATTATCTTCCCTAGACCATTTTTCATTCTTTTTCTTTTGGTTATTTGATGACGAGCATGGATGGCCATCTGTTGGAATATTCCGGTTGTGGGGTACTTCCAGCTCCTGTGTGTCGGGAAGATTTGAACCAGTAGCAGATTTCTCGTCTCGGATCTGGTTCATTATCCGAGTAAGTGATCCTTTATAATGCGGTCTATGACCATTCCGGTTTATATTTTGTTTTATTAACAGTGAGGCATAACAAGCTTCGACGTTGACGCTTATTATTATTATTATTATTATTATTATTATTATTATTATTATTATTATTATCATTATTATCATTATTATTATTATTATTGTACTTCATAGAGCTCCCATTCTTACTTGCTCTGGTTGAGTTTGTGATAGTGGACAGCAACCTGTTGTTAGTGGTGTCACGGGGTCTTTTTCACAAATTACATGCTTTAATACTTGGATGTTAACCTCTCGTGGAAGGCACTCACATCCAAGCACCAGTCTCAAAATCCTAGCTGTCCTCAAAAGGGTAGTCTTTGGGCCTGCTATGCCGTAAGGCGGTGAGCTGGCATAATCAGTAGCACGTCAAGCAAAACCCTTAGCGTCATTTCGCTCGTCTTTACTTTCTGAGTTCAGATTCCACCAAGGTCCACTTTACTGTTCATCCTTTTCGGATCCATGAAATAAGTACAATTTGAGTACTGGGCTCTATGTAATCAACTAGCCCCCTTCCCCAAAATTTCAGGTCTTGTGCTTATAGAAGAAAGGTTTATTACGGTACTTAGATTATAATTAACTAGACCTTCATGGTGAAATAACTAAATGAAGGCTCTCTGGTTCTAAGTTATACTTCTAAGTGAAATCAAGCACAGTGCACATAGAATTTTAAATAAGCTCACTGGTTATATTGATGAACAATTATTTTTTTCATAGGTTGGTGATCATACATGTAGAGACAAAATGTCTTCGCCAGGCAAATTGTATTCCTTCATGTAAATGCTTATCGTACTGATTTATACAGGAACAAATTTCATTAAAAATACTTTGGGATATAATGTTATGTATAAATAAAAGAAAACAACATAAAGTATAAACAACTTACCATTTTTATCATTTGAATGATCAGTGCTAGGTCCTGTATAACGGGAAGAAGTACTTCCAAAATTTCTTCTCCATGTGTATTCATTAGGGTTTATACAGTCAATTGTGTAATTACAGAAATTTGGGTTATCAAAGGTGCACACGCGGCTTGTTATTCCAACTAAAACATAAAATGATAGCAATTTATAACAATGGTAAAAAGTTACAAATTCATAAAAAGAGAGTTATAGATTTACGCATCATTTCCAGTGTATGACCAGAACTTGACCCCAAAAAGAGAAAAATATTCTTTCAGGGGTAAGTTGATGTGAAATAGGAGAAACTGCGTTATAATCTCTTGTGATACTGTTTCCACAATCTGAAATAATAAATATTTTTGACATAGAGACAGTCACAGATTTGGGAATTTAAATTGATTCAAATGATTGAAAGGACATATTGTTTCGAACATATGGAGGCTGAAAATCAGGGTCTGTTTTAGCCGGATCCGGAAAAAAAAATAAAAGGATGTAGCTAAGATTTTTTACATTATTTATTGAGTTTCGCGTGGCTTTATCCATTAAAACTGTCAATTTTTCTTTGGTATATGACACATATGTATACTAAAGCACATTAAGAATATAAATTTTAAAACGGGGATTAAAATATGGATTAAGCGGAACAAAGTAGAAGAAGAGCCAAAAATAAAGAAAAACAAAAACAAAAAAGAAAGAAAGAAAGAAAAATTCAATTGAATATCAGGAGCTCCAATTGGTCATACACCACAAGGTTCAACGGACCAGCACATTGGCGGCATTACCCGGGCGATGGCATGGCATAGACATTGGGAGAGCCAAGCACGCTCACAGGCATCACATGACACCTCGATGATGACAAGCCGCCAATGCTGACAATAACTTTATCGTTACGGCCCATCCTCCAAAGGTCCCAAACGCCAGAGGCTGGAAAAATAGTTCACTAACATGTCCTGATATTTAAGGATTGTGTTCCGTTTCACTATGGAAGCAGTGACTCTCCTATATACCGCAGCATCCAGGATGTGGGAGGGAACAAAAGAGTCATCGACTATGGCGTCTTAGATGAGGCACTTACCTCTTACCAAGAGACAAATGGTAAGACCATTTGCTCTCTCCCCATCACTTCTGGATAAACCCACTGGCTCCAGAGATGAGGGGATATTAACCCGGGCCAGGGCCCACTTAATGATTAAATTTCGCTCGGTGTGACGAGTGAAACGATCAGCATTTAGGCGTCAAGAGAGACCGTGAAGACCTGTCGGGTAGAGGGACCCACTGCTGCGATATCTCAGTCCCCTACAGTCATCCGATCCCATTCTGAGTACAGTGGAGAAGCGAAGCTCATCTAGATTGAGTAGACCACCAATGTTGGTCACAGGTGGGGCATCAATCCAGTCCCCCGAGAATTTTGCACAAGCAGAAAATAGGTGACACCTTGAAATTTGATCAAATTGATCATAGAGAGGATTGAAAGTAACACCTGAATGTAGATTGTCCCATACTCTCTGCATATGTATCAGGAACTGACAAACCCAGCTCTCTCCACTGTAACAGAGCTTCATTCATCTCCTGTTGAAACTAGTCCATGTTGGAAAGAAGAGGATGTTGCCTACCAAAAGGGAGAAAAAGCGTGAATAGAAGAAAGAGAAGGGTTTGGGCAAGGCAAACTGATCGTGTTCCTCTGGAGAGGGTCTGACATTGACCAAGTATTCGGGTTTCCAGAGAATTAGGTCGTCAAAGCATTAGAAGGAATTTGTAAGATGAACTAACTCTGAAAAATACAATAACTTAGGAATTGACATGTAATTCCTAAGTATAAAAATCTTCGTGGAGCTCAGTTTTCAAAACATTTTTTAAAAGTTGCTCAAGGTTAGCCATCTTGGATTGAAATATGGATTTGAAAGCTCGGTCAATAAGTGGGGTTCCAAGAGAGCACCGCGCTGATGAAGGAGAAACCGTAATAGAGGGAAAGGAACCTGAAAATAGGTTAACAGTTTGCCGATGTAAAGCTGTGCGATCAAGGATCCGGAGCTCGCATTTGGAACTGTTAACGATAGGGCTTCTAAAACTAAGTTCCTTAATCATCATCCTCGCAGTTGCAAGGACCTTATCAGGATTCCCCCTCCACTCTAAACAAGCATCATCAAGAAACCAAGCATTAAAGTCCAGGTTAGCTCCTATCTTGGTAATATCATTAATACCCAGTGCAAATAGAGTAGGTCCAAATGGATCACCATGTTGGAATCCAGAGGAAGATGGGATGAGGTGGTCACCAAAGGAGATGTAGAGGGCTCCCGATAAGTTTACTAACCCAGATAATAGACTGTGGGGCATTCTCCCTTACTGCACGGAGAATGACATCCTGACTGATGGAATTGAAGGTATCCCTTAAATGTTGCTCAGTGTGCCAAATGACTTTGTTCTGTGCCCTACTAATTCTGCTGAATCTCAACCGACACAGATAAAATAACAATAGAATTAAATGAGCATTGAAAAGTGTTTGTAGGTATCCTTTCTCGCTACTTTTACGATATATTCCAATTAAATGATATAATTCAGACTATTTAAAAATACAAAAATTGCATAACATACCTAATAACACAGATTAATTACATATGAGAGGTGTTTGTGTCAAGTATTGCTCGAAAACAAGTTAACGAACTAAAACCCGTTAGTGAGAACACGAAGATCTGAATAAATCTCATTCAGCTCGTCAAGTTTGTCAATTTGTATCCATCTGAAAACTTGGATTAAAGCGGGCATAGCAATGAGGAGTTTGTGAATGGTAACGAACAGACGATAAAACATATGATTTCTGGATGAACCGAATGATTAATCAGACAATCAATACCAATCATTTAGTAAATGAAAAGATTAGTTGAGTGTTAATTAGAAAATAATAAACAACTACTGCATGGGTTTTTATTAGCACAAATAACTCCCCCAAGATACAACAAGGTATACTTTGTTTTAGGAAAATTAAATGAACAAAATTTATTAAAATATACGAAATGTTTTTTCACATAAAATATATAACACAGATCTAAAATACTTAGAAAATGTATTTCAAAAGTTATTCAGTACATGTAATGATACAAAATAGAAATCTACTTACTTTGACAGGAACCTTTGGAAATGACAATATCATCAAGTGCCATTCCACCAGACCATTTCCTTCCTGACATACCATAGAACACGATTCTTCCCTTTTTACTAGTAGGCAGCTCCATGCAACCATATTGCCACAGAGATCCATGGTCTTCAGAATCTTGCCAAAAGTATGATGCATCAGTATGCCATGAATTTTGATCTTCATCTTCCACAAATCGTAATTGTAGTTCTCCAGGACTACTACCTTTCATATAGTAATAAAACGTGACCTTGGTTTTTGTCGGTGGAAGATCAAGTAAAGGTGATATTAAACTGGCTCTGATTGTGCTATAGTAATACCCTTTAAATACCTGGTAGTATCCTACAAAACAAACAGAAGAGTTAAGAGTATGAATGAAGCTTACTTCTAAAACTATGTAAGCAATTCTTCCGACCTGCTGCCCATGTACGTAAGTAGAAACGAATATACTTTGGCCATATTTATCATCATTGATTCAACAGTCTTCAGTAGTGCTTGGTACTACTCTGTAAAGTTGTTAGTAAGAGAGACTATATTGGCATGAAACAAGGAAAAGGCTACCGATTCAGAAATATTCAGAATGGATTGCATTGAGAAACACTTGTCCAAGAATTCACCAATGATCATTCGTCAATCTGATGATACAATGAGAGAAAGGTTATTCCAAATTCATGAAAATGTGGTATAATTTCATGAAAATATTTATCAAATATCAAATATACTTTTATTGATACTATGTTGTCTAGTTTGTGCAACATAGATCAGGTTTATATTCAGTAGTAAACATGGATGCTCCTACTTTAAGAAGCATTATGTGGTGGTGGTGGTGGTGGTCGTCGTCGTCGTTGTCGCCATCGTCGTTCTCGTCGTCATCATCATCATCATCATCAGCAGCAGCAGCAACATCATCATCATCATCATCATCATCATCATCATCATTTTAAGGCCATCCTCCATGCTGGCATAGGTTGGACAGTTTGGCAGGAGCTGATAAGCTTCAGGGCTACGTCAGGCTTCAGCCGTCTGTTTTGGTAAGGTCTCTACGGTTGAATCTCCTTTCTAATGCCAAATGGTGGTTACGAGAATTCCACTAGTCTGCTTGAAGTGGGTTTGATGAGGAACAAATAAGACATGCTAAAATTAAGAGGTGAAAATCTTGCAGACTGTGATAAATGAAGAAGTCTGTAAATTTTAATGGATCGAAGTCTTGCATGAATTGTGATTGTTTAATACTTGTGTACATTATTTGATAAATACAAACTCTTCCTAACATTGTATATAATTTTCTTTATCTATATTACTATTGTGTAACTCGGTGTGAATTAATTTGGATTTTGGAAAGCATGAGCTTTTCTTTACAAGGGCTATCAAGAGACGTGTCTAAGAGAATGGCTTTGGTCACCTAGTCACCTACTCAGCTCCCTAGATAGATAAGGTATATTTGCCGTCATTGGATAATTAGAATAAAACATGCTACTCCATCCACTCTTCTCTCTCATCTACATATCAGTAACCATGATCCCCATTTCACTGGTTCAATGTCACCTTTAAATTGTTCAGATTTGAAGTATCATAGGGCCTGTGTGGTGATGGTAGTTGTTGGCAATAAGTTAAGCAGATGTGGTCGATGAAAACAGTAACAGTAGTACCAATAATTGTTGGAGCCCTGGGAATAGTGAGCAAAAATCTTGAGAACTACGTGAAACAAATAGGGGCTGCAATAAGGGTGGTGCACTTGCAGAAAACAGTACAACTTGGAACCGCTCGAATACTTGGAAGGTGCTCGAAAAATAAGAGGTGTTACCTTAGTTCACTGGTAATGAACAGCTGAGACTGTAGCACATCTCCAGCGTTAGAAGCTGTGCAAAGGCAAGAAGAAGAAGAAGAAGAAGAAGAAGAAGAAGAAGAAGAAGAAGAAGAAGAAGAAGAAGAAGAAGAAGAAGAAGAAGAAGAAGAAGAAGAAGAAGAAGAAGAAGAAGAAATATATTCACAGACACGACAGAGCTGGGACCTATATACACTGGAAGCTATGCCAACACTGGAATAACAACAGAAAAAAAGATGATATAAGCACACGCCAGAAAAAGTCACAGAAAATGAGAAAGCAACCATACTCTGGGATATGCCAATACACACAGATAGAGAAATTAAGGCCAATAGGCCAGATATAGTTGTCAGAGGTCATGAAAAAAATATGCTTTCTAATTGATGTATGAATACCAGCAGATGACAACGTTTCCCTAAAAGAAATGGAGAAACTTTCAAAATACAAAGACCGGGAAATAGAGGTAACCTGAGAAACCAGCCACGATGACTGTAAGTTGATAATGATTAGGAAGATAGATTTTCCAGAGCTGCTACTATAAATCAGATGCAAGACTGGACATTGGGCTTATATAATCTCTGGATGAGCAGACATCATAGATGTGGTACTTCACAGGGTAGAAAGAAGACATCTTAGAATGATTGGCATGATTTGTTTAGAAGCATTCATAAACTTTGAAGAGTGCCAGCAGCCTGCCACAGTGCTCGATTGCTCTGTTTTCAATGTCATTGTGTACTGCCATGAACACGTCACGTGTTGCGTTATGTTTCAAAATTGCACGTGATGCTAATTTCAACTCAACTTAGTGGTCATCAATATGAATTTTAAATAATACTATTGCCAATGACTTTAACATAGGATAACATCCTGGAATTGGTTGCATCAGCAAAGACCACTACTTCTATACTTTTATTACTATTACACAATTCCAACACTAATGTGATGCTCTAGGAAACAAACTATGAAAAAACATCTAATGAAGAATGTGAGTAGTTGAGGATGTTCTTACTATTGACTATTCATATCTATTTAGCGTATATGAAGTTATGATTCTCTTGTAATCTGCCAGATATCACATCGTTAGTATACCAGTGTTTGCACCGAGTACGTACTACACTATTCCTTAACTACTTCCTTTATCCAGATAGGTTATTTCCCTTGGGTAATACAAACGAATGGAACAAACTTACAGTTATAATTATTCTGATTATCAAGACGGGTACATTATTTATCGACTTTACACGATCGACAAATTTGATCTTGGTGAGATTTGAATTTCATACTCAGAGAATCGCAAAATTACCGGTATTTGGAAAAGAGTTCTGCCAGAATATGTAAACGATTTCTTGTAGATATGGAAATAGAAGTTCCTGTAATTCTTTAATAGTAATTCAAATTTTGAATACGATTTCTACTTGAAATAATGATAAAGAAAAGAGAGTTAATTACCAGAACCTGAACGGTCACTTAGTTCAGACAACCTGCTCGTTCTCCAGCCGTACCTTGAATATTTAGAATCAATATCATAATTGCAAGTGTCTTCACGAAAATTACAGGAAGCATTCCAGACTGAAATTAATGGAAAATGTGTGATTTAAGTAGTTAAAACAATTATCTCTGAGCAGTTACTCAGAAAATCAATGTATTTGATGACCAAAGTTACATTCTAAAATCAATTTCTTTACAATTCTTTCACCATGGACCACAACTTTCAGGCAATATATCCACAAGTTTGTTAGAATGATTGACCTGTTTACTTACTAGATATATTCTTGGTTCACAATATATGATGATCAGTGATGTGGACCTAATTGTAGAGATCACTGCCAGTTGCTGTTTTTAGTGTTTACCCACTTAACAAATTGATTTATATTCACACTTAACCCTCTAGCATTCAAATTATTCTATCAAAAATAATGTTTAATCAATTACATTGTTTTGAATTAAACATGGATTATCTCATAGCTTTGAGATTTTAATGAGATAACTTAATTTATGGAAAGATATTGTAGGATTATATTGTATTTTGGGAATTATGTTGTAGGGTTGGCTTTCAAACTGGCCAGTTTGAACATGAAACATGTAGAATATTTTGGCCGGATATGGCCGGTTAACCATTACGAATTTGAATATGGTATAATCAAAATCCGGTGTCTCACACCTTTTTGTGCTTATTATGCTCCTTGCTCAGTTTATTTTAAAGCTATTATTATTTGTTTTCCTAGAACCACCAACAAACCTTTCAACCTGTGAGCAAAATATCATTTTGACAGACTCGTATCGCTTTCAATATTTCTCAAATTTACATATTTTAGAATACAGATATTTGATTGGGGACCTCCTGTAAACAACTCTAGAGATAAAAATGAAATTTAGTTTTTGCATTCATTTAGATACATATCTGAACATCCATCAATCTACACACAGATGCAGTTGAAAACATCACATACACAAGTGTATGTGTAAATCTTTCTTTATTATGCATATGTTCATTTGAAAATCTAGACAAGAGCTAGTTAGTAATCAAGCAAGAATATGCATCGGATTCAAATAACAATAAGTGGCACTACATCGGTTGATCTGATCAACGGAACAACCTGCTTGTGAAATTAACGTGCAAGTGGCTGAGCACTCCACAGACACGCATACCTTTAACGTATTTCTCAAGCAAATTCTGCGTGACACAGAATGTGACAAGGCCGGCCCTTCGAATTACAGGTAAAACTCAATTTTGCCAGCTGAGTAAACTGGAGCAACATAAAAAAATATCTTGATCAAGAACAAAACGCCCTGCCGGGAATCGAACTCATGACCTTTCGATTATGAGCCGATCATCCCGACCACTAAGCTATGTGCCTTCATCAAACATCAACAGGCAGAGTAAAATACTGACTATTTGGAATGTTTGGTATATTTAACACTATTTCATAGTAACACATTTTTATTGCTGAATGCAAGAACATTTATTGTGGAAACTGAATTTCCAAGCTGTTTTCACACTGAGCAAGAGTGTAATAAGTACAACGTTTTATATATACATTCTATTGTATTATGTTGTTTCTGATGTCTCACCCAAGGTGCATGCTGACCAGACATATATGGTCGCAATCATTTCAATCATATCTATCCAGTATATCAGGTGTTTGCCAGGCTTCACTTATCCAATGTGTACTTTTCCTTCTCAAGATATTAGGACAGTATTTGATGGTGAAGAGTCAATTGTCTACAGTAGACTCAGTTACTAGGGAGAGGACCTCTCGTATGATGCACTTGTATCTAGTATTGAACGAGCAAACCTAGAATAGACTTCTTTAAGCAAACCATAGGTGAATTTCGGGTTTAAGCAGAAGCAGAGACACTCCATATTTTGCAAACATCATTATATGAGACACAAATGCATGTCAGTAGGATATTTAAAAATTGGAAACATATTTAAAAGAAGATGAAGAATATTTTTCAAATTTTCTTTTAATGCTTCTGGTGTTCATATACATAATAGTTAAAGCTAATTATCAATAGTAGCATTGTTGGTAACATGTAATAATATATTTATTCTCTTACATGAACAGTTGTTTGTTGACATGGTCAGATCATCAATAGCTATATCACTCATGTAACCAGATCCTTGAACAGCTTCGAATATGATTTGCAGATTTCTTCAAATAAACATTTAAAAAGAAAATAGAAACGTTTTAATAGGTAGGAAAAGTTATGAAAGTTTACATAAGGTCAAAGAAAATATCTAAAGTCATCGACTTTTTATGATTGGCTTAAAATATCTTCAAATCCTAACCAGCATGACTTATATATGCTGCTGTGTTCGTAATTGTGTAAGGTAATTTTTTCTGCCCTGGGCAGAGGACCCGAAGATTTTGAGGATGGGGCCAGTCAATTAGATTGACACCAGTACGCAACTAGTACTTAATTTATCGACCCTGAAAAGATGAAAAGTAAAGTCGACTTCTGCAAAATTTGAACTCAGAGCGTAGAGACAGATGAAATGCAAGCAACAGGAGTTCCACCGTGGATTTTTATTGCGGGTTAGTAGAGACCATGTCTGAAGGCGCCTTGGGGGAGACCCTGAGCTACGATGGAAATCGGTTAACGTTCGGGCCAGGGTATCTGGATAATTACCAGAAATCCTTAGCTTGGCAGTGCTTCCGTGCGGCGTTACCGGTTCGTGATAAGCTATCAACGCACAGAAGTGCCGTCTCGCCGACATGCCCGAGATGTGGGAAAGACAGGGAAACCGTCTTGCACGCATTCGTGGAGTGTCCGGAATTATCGGGACTGATAGTTTTGTCGAACAACTGTTGTCAGTGATGGGAAGAGTTCAGCTATCGGCTGAGTCTATCATCGAGATTGTGCCACCTCCTTCCCTTAACATGGAAAGGAAGGCTTGTTTTTTCTGCATAGTAGCCATACTGAAAGAAACGGTATGGAAGACGCGTGTGAAAGGCATAGTGACAGGTACCTTTGTCTCTGGCCAGGGGTTGATCAACTTCTTTATAACTAAAGAAGTTGACCATCTCAGTAGTAAGATCAGGCTGGAGAAGAGGTGTCTGTCACGAGATATATTTGTGAAAAGATGGATGCCTATGGCGAGCAAGCAGAGAGTGACCGACACGAGGTAGGTGGGGTCGTTGGTAAGAGTAAAGGTTCTACCCGGATGGATGGGTTCCTTTCCTTCCTTTAAAAATTATTACTAGTATAATAATTATTGTGTAACTATATGTAGATTTTTAGATTTTCATTCACCAAACATTGAATTTTTATTCGTATTAGAAGCTACTTCACACTATGCTTGTATGTCCTTGTTTGTTCACTCTTTGTAACGCCTTCATGGCGAAGTTTATTGAAATAAAGTAGCTTGCTTATCAACCACATGGTTCCGGATTCAATACCACAGCGTAGCACCTTGGTCAAGTTTTTGTACTATGCCCTCGGGTCGACCAATGCTTGTGAGTGGATTTGACAGACGAAAACTGAAAGAAGCCCGTCGTGTGTGTGTGTGTGTTTGTGTGTCTGTTTGTCCTCTCACCATGGTTTGACAACCGATAGTGGTGTGTTTACCTCCCCCGTAACTTAGCGGTTCGGCCAAAAAATTGATAGAATAAATACCAGGCTTGCAAAGAATAAGTCAAGGGGTCGCTTTTTCAATTAAAGGCGGTGCTCAAGCATGGCTGCAGCCAAATGACTGAATCAAATAAAGCAGTAAAAGAGTAAACACACATACACACACACACACACACATACATATATATATATATATATATATATATATATATATATATATATATATATATATATATATATATATATATATATATATACCTATATACATACTTACACACTCTCACACACACACACACACACACACACACACACACACACACACATATAAATAAGTAAGTAAGGTGAGGGCTGGCAACAAGTACAGTGAAGAATTCCGGGTAGAGGTAGGGGTCCACCAGGGTTCAGTCTTCAACCTCCTCCTATTTATCATTGTCCTCCAAGCAATAACAGAGGAATTCAAGACAGGATGCCCCTGGGAGCTCCTCTATACTGATGACCTTGCTCTAATTGCTAAGTCACTATCAGAACTAGAGGAGAAGTTTCAGGCGTGGAAGCAAGGATTAGAATCAAAGGGTCTTAGAGTCAACCTAGCTAAAACCAAAGTCCTAATAAGTAGGAAGGCAGACAAACAACAAACCCCTTCAGGTTGATGACCCTGCTCGATCTGTAGAAAAGTCATAGGTAGAAACTCTATAAGATGTACCCAGTGTAAGTTATGGACACATAAGAGGCGCAGCAATATCAAAGGAAGGGTTGTATGTGGCAGTTGCTCAGGAGCAATAAACACTGAAAATGTGCAGCGAATAACTTCTGCCACATCCCAGGGAGAAAAAACTAGAAGTAGTTGACAGCTCCCGTTGCCTGGGTGACGAAGTTTGTAGCGGGGCTGGGTGCTCTGAAAATGTAGATGCTAGAATGAGAATAGCCTGGGCAAAGTTCAAAGAGCTCCTACTTATGCTGGTGAGAAAGGGCCTCTCGCTCAGTGTAAAAGGTAGACTGTATGACGCATGTGTACGAACAGCCATGCTACATGGCAGTGAAATATGGGCCGTGGCGGCTGAGGACATGCATAAGCTTGCAAGGAACGAAGCCAGTATGCTCCGCTGGATGTGTAATGTCAGTGTGCATACTCGACAGTATAAGTACCTTGAGAGAAAAGTTGGATTTAAGAAGCATCAGATGTAGTGTACAAGAGAGACGACTGCGCTGGTATGGTCATGTGGTGCGAATGGATAAGCATAGCTGTTTGAAAAAGTGCTACACGCTAGCGGTTGATGGAAACTGTGGAAGAGGTAGACCCAGGAAGACCTGGGATGAGGTAGTGAAGCACGACCTTCGAACATTAGGCTTCACCGAGGCAAGGACTAGGGACCGAGACCTTTGGAAATATTCTGTGCTTGAGAAGACCCAGCGAACCAAGTGAGACCATAACCCGTGGCCTATGCCAGTGGTGTAATCAGCCCACTTATGCGTACCTTTCTTTCATTGGACACTAAACTCTGCTTGCGAAGACCTGTTGAGGCAAGTGAAATCGAAATCAAATTTGATGACAGCACCGCATGATTGACATCCGTGCTAGTGGAGCGCTAAGAGCATCGTCCGAGCGTGATCGTTGCCAGGGCCGTTGACTGGCCCCGTGCCGTTGGGGTGGTTGGCGTTAGGAAGGGCACCCAGCTGTAGAAACTCTGCCAGATCAGATTGGAGCCTGGTGCAGCCATCTGGCTCACCAGTACCCAGTCAAACCGTCCAACCCATGCAAGCATGGTAAGCGGACGTTAAACGATGATGATGATGATGGTGGTGAATCTATTAAAAGTGAAACTATATAAAAGTGATAACTTACTCCGTCGACGGTTTCACTTTTATTTTTGCAGTTTTCAGACGTAATACGAACTAGTGCCAATGTTGCATTGTTTTAATCCCCCCACCCCCCCAAAAAATTACATTTTCACACTCCTGTGGTTTCATAGTAGTACCATGTAAAATTTGATTTGATTTGGTTGGACCTTTTGAGAATGCATTGGGAACTGAGATACAAAGGATTTTTTTGTATAGAGAGATAGATAACACTAGGCCAGAAAGATTTTGTTACAGAAGACCAAAAAGGTGTTCTTAGCTAATTTCTGTATGCTGATTTCAAATCTGTGATTAGATTTTTTGTATAGATTTTTGTATAAAATTGAAATCACAAAAATTTTCTAGAAGTTTTCCTACGTCCAGTTTTTAGTTTTAATCGGCTTAATCGGCTTTTGATCAATAAAATTTATCCGGAGATGGCAGAAGGTCCAACGGTCATTTCTACGTGATAGACAAATAGAGCAGTTGTTCAAGCTCTTTGCTTGTAAACAAGTAAGAAGCTGTGATAACTTATTTTGTATTACGGTGTGTATTTATTTGTATTTTGTACATCATAATTATTACTTTCTACGTTTTGTTTTTTCAGATATTGTATGGTAATTAAAATGCAATCAAATAGACGTGGTTCTGTAAGTCACCCAGACAACCTCTACGATATCTGTGGACAATATACACCTAAGCCATAACGTAGAAACATAACAACAAAGATTGAACTTGCCTACAGGTATTATTTTGTCTGTAAATTAGGAGAGCCAGGGAGGGACTGGGCACCACATATTTTCTGTACACATTGCAATGGAATGTTAACAGATTGGATGAATGATAAAAGGAAAGCTATGCCATTCTCAATCCTCATGGTTTAGGGTGAGCTGAAAAATCACTTCAATGGTTATTATCTTTATTTGAGAAAAATTGCTGGTTTCACAAAGAATAGCAAATATTATGAATCAGCAATAAAATCAGTACCACGCGATGAAGCAAATCCACCACCAGTTCCACCAGCAACGACAATAAACAGCAGTTCATCCTAAGATTCTGCTTGTGATGTAGGAATAGGTAAAGATGGCGTATATGTTCCAGATGCAACTAGTTCCCCACGTTTATTAAATCAATCAGAATTAAATGATGTAGTGAGCGATTTGAAATTACCAAAACTAAAAGGCAGAGTGGCTTGGTTCTAGACTTCAAGAATGGCATTTCTCTCCAGCCAAACATCAAAGTTTTCCCATTTCCACCATTAAAACTTGCAGTTTTTAAAACTTTACTTACAGGCGGAAAACATTTGTTTCTGTCACGATATCAGTGGCTTGATGGAAAGGATTGTCCTTCGCTATAATCCAAAAGAATGGAAACTGTTCATTGACTCTAGTAAAGCTAGCCTTAAAGCTGTATTACTGCACAACAGTAAGGAAAAACCTTTCATACCTGTAGCACATGCCACTGGCCTTAGCAAGACTTACGAAAAATCGGAACTGCTGTTAAGACAAATCAAGTATAAGGACCACATACGGAATATTTGTGGCGATCTTAAAGTTGTATCATTACTTCTTGAGTTACAGTTGGGCTACACAAAACATATGTGTAATATTTAGAGGATAAATTCAAAGGAACATAGACAAATGTTAGGATAGAAGCTGGAGTTTTCACTGGACAACAGATGTGCAGTGTCACCCACGATTCATCGTTTCCATCTAATCTTAATGAGAATGACCTAGGAGCATTTACATCTTTTGTTCAAGTTGTTAAAAATTTCCTTGGAAACCACAAAGCTGAAAACCGCTGGGAGAAGCACGATTGATGCTATATTCCTGGTAAGGCAACTGCAGAAGTATTTAGGTAAAAATATACCTCAATACTTGGTTTTTTGTTGACATCCAGAAAGCCGTTGACAGGGTCACCTGTTCCCTTCTAGTGGTCAATGCAGAAGCTAGGGATGACCTTGTTTTTATAGCTGAATCACTACCTGACCTAGAGAAGGAATTCAGGCGTGGAAAGAAAGCCTGTAATCTAAGGGTTTTAGAGTTAATTTAGTTAAGACCAAAGTCCTAATAAGTAGGAAAACAGACAAAGCATAATCCCTTCTGAGAGATAGCCCTGCTTGATGTATAAGAAGTGTGTTGGTAGAAACTCCATACGTCGTACATAGTGTAAGCCTTGGACACATAACAGGTGTAGCGGTAACAAATTAGAGGTACAATAAGTACTAAAAATGTGCACAAAATAGACTTCCTCAAATGCTTGTGGGTGGGAATCCTTAGAAGTAGTAGGTAGTTTCTGTTACCTAGGTGACCAAGTTAGCAGTGGAAGAGGAAGCTCTAAAAGTGTAGCTACGAGAATAAGAACGGGCTTAGCAAATTTCAGAGAGCTTCTCTTTCCGAAACTAAGGGCCTCTTCCTCAGAATGAAAAGCAGATTTATGAAGCCTCTGTACGTACAGCTATGCTACAGAGAAGTGGGTTATGACTACTGAAGACTTGCGAAGACTTGAAAGAAATGAAGTTAACATGCTCTGCTGGATGGGTAATGCCAGTGTGCATGCATGACAGAGTGTAAATGATTTAAGAGGAAAACTGGGTATAAGAAGCATCAGATATGTGCAAGAGAGAAGACTGCGCACGTTTGGTCATTTGATGCATATGGATGAGGACAGCTTCGTAAAGAAGTGCCAAGCTCTAATTAGGGGTGGGACCTACGGAAGGGGTAGACCCAGGAAGGCATTGGGCGAAACGGTGAGAAAGGATCTTCAAACACTGGACCTCGCTGAGGAAATGACAAGAGATCAGGATTTGAGACAATTTGCTGTACTTGAGAAGATGCATCAAGTTAAGTAAAATCGCGGTCAACCATACATACAGGTATGTCCTTTGTAGTTATCGGTGCCACATAAAATACACTCGTGCTGGTGCCACTTGAAATGCACTCGTACTAGTGCCACGTGAAATGCATTCATGTCAGTGCTGCGAAAACGCACCTATGCCAGTGGCAGTATAAAAAACACCCAGCAACACTCTTGTAAAGTTGCTGGCGTAAGTAAAGGCACCCAACCATAGAAACTATGCCTAAACCGAGAATTGTAGTCTGGACAGCTCCAAGATGGTGAACTCCTGTCAAACTGAACAACCCATTTTAATATAGAAAATGGACGTTGAACAGTGACGACGACGACGATGATGATGATGATGATGATGATGATGATGACGACGACGACGACGCCGACGACGACGACGAAAGTAGAAATCAACATTGGCTTATGGCACCATTATCATATTTTATAAAAAGAGAGAACTGTTTATAATTGTAAGGATACGAGCTTCTTATGATTAACAGTGTGAACGACCAGTGCTGACATTGGACTTTCCGTGGTGCCTCAGCTCGTGAAAGATCATTGAAAAGATTTCATTACTAAAACTTGAAAATTATAGATACTAAAATTATCAAGTTTTAGAATAATATTTACATTTAATTATTTCTGTCATGAGTGGAAGTTACTGCGAAATACTCAAGCAGACGATGCAAGTTTTAAATGGTCACTTGGGCTGCCAAAAATATCAGCAAAACCCCCTTTTAATCCTATGCCATTCTCTTAGAAAGGACAGGGTAGACGATTATTTCTTTTATATTATTTAAATTATTTACATTTGACGGATATATTATTTCTTTGACGTTAGCAGTTTTGTGAATGACAGCTAAGGCGAAAAAACCTTATTATTGCATTGATGTTTTTTGTGTCTAGCGAATAGGTAGAGAGAATATTTGATAAGCCATTGGATAAATTCTGTTTATCGTTTAAAAGATTCTATCCAGGATGTTTGTATACGGAAATATAATATACTATACTAATATACTATACTAATGAAAGTTGTTTTGGTAATTTATAAAGAACCATCAACTGTTCAAAAGCTTATTTGCAAGTCTGGTCAGCTGTCTAAAGTTGAAATATTTGGAATATTTTCTAACCCTGAAGATGGAAAATGAAATCTAAACTTTTCAGTCCCTCATAGACAAATGAGATTGTTTCAGAATATGTTGAAGTGAGACATGTTTAGATCAGTGACTGCGGTAAGAGAAATGTTATCGGAAGTTCGTGCAAATGAACTATTCTATGCTAATGAACTATCGTGCAAATGAACTATTCTATGCTAATTAGATGGAATGCTAGAAGTGAGCAGTTAAACTAAGACGGATTATCTGATTAGACAGACCAACAGAAAATAAATAGTGAGCATTTAAAATGAAATTAAAACCAAGAAATTTTTCTTACCTATATTTATTTGTCAGAGGGATACATGCATACTTCCATTTATTACCTTGATTGCCTGATAAAGTTTTCATTAGAGTTTGTCTTGATTTACTTTTACTATAAATATTTAGTTTCCCCATTTCTCTTCCAGACATGTAATAGTAGAAACTAAGACTGTTAGCCGCAATAGTAAAGGTTTTTGTTTTCAAATACGTTTTTTGACCAGGAAAGCCCACTGCAGAGGCAAACATATATTTCCCTGTAAAATAAAAATTATAACATTAAAAATATAAATAACATATGTATGACAAATAACAAATATACATTTCTTTTATTCTTGTCAATATATTTACCAAAGTAAACCTTATCAACAAATAATTTCCTATTGGTTTTATTCAGATGGACCCACAAATAAAATTATTAAGTTACATCATATGTTTAGATTTTAGTACTTCCACTACAGTCATTTGTAAATGTAATGCTAATATCATTCATTCACAAAATCAATTTTAATCTTTTATTCATTTCCCTTTCTGGTAGCAGGGTTGTATAGTTGTTTCCCTTTTTCTTTCATATTTCTCGTGAGAAATAAAGGCAATTAATGTTCAACGTAAAATACGAAATGAAAGTTAAAATTTATTTAAAATAAGCGTACGATAAACGGTAGTGTTCGTGTACATCACGTTATTGAAAACTGAAGGAAGACTTATACAAAGAATGTATTATTATGGTGCCTTAAATTAGCTAATGATAAAAAAATGGGTAAAATCACACACATCGCTTCGGTCATGAATGACCCTGGGATTGCATCTAAAAAGTTCCCCTTCGAAGCACAAGTCCGAACAAGGTGGTTTATGAAAGACCAACAGTCATCCGTGCATTCAGGCTTCACGCACGCCGCCAATGTTATCCAAGGGAAAGACAAAGGCTGATACAGCTTGGCACCAGTGACGTCGCAACTCATTTCTACAGCTGAGTGAACTGGAGCAATGTGAAATAAAAGGTTTTACTCAAAAACACATCACACAGCCCGGTCAGGGAATCGAACTCACTACCCCATGATTATGTGCCTGACACTCTAACTACTGAGCCATGCGTCTCCACTTTTAACTAATAATGGAAATATTGATTTCAGATTTTAGTAAAAAATCAGCAATTTCGGGGAGGGGATTACCTCAGCCCCACTATTCGATTGGTCGTTACTTTATGGACTCCGAGAGGATGAAAGGCAAATTCGACCTTGGTGGAATTTAAACTCAGACCGTAAAGACAGACGAAATGCCGCTAAGTATTTTTCCCAGCGTGCTAACGATTCTGCCAGTTAACCGCCTTAACTAATGATAGAAATATTATTATCCATGTAACTATACTGATACACAAATTTCAATGCTTGCGATGAGGGGACAAATAGTTGACTTGTGTATAAATTAAAACACTTTATTTAACTGAAATTTACTTTATCACATTATGTTTGGCATGGAACAGTAATTGCCTCTACTTCTGAGAACTTAGGGAAATAAATAAGTTATGTTTAGATTATTTAATAATTATATATATATAATTAGTGCCTTAGTGATTAGGATTAGTGTTATATATGTGGTTAAGTGGTTAGGGTATTCGGCTCTCGATCGGGATCTATTTTAAAACGGGGGCCACAGTATTTTCTTAACGAAACACTTTCAAACTTGGAACACTGGTAGAATGTGTCATATAAAACATCTTTTTCTCTTAGTCTTCTTTAAAAAAAAAGAAATCCCTAAGTTATTCCATGTTAAAGTTGTCGTATTTCTGTAATTTCAACCAATCACTGACGTCCATTCAGCCGATATACATTAAGTGCCGACTACATAAACAAACGATTCTGAAACAATTCTATCGGTGATAAAATTATTATTTCCTTGTCAAAAAATGGCTGAAGCATATTGGCAGTAGCAGATAAACCTTTCTATTATAGGCTAACCCTAACCCTAACCCTAACCCTAACCCTAACCCTAACCCTACGGTTAGGGTTAGGGTAAAACAGCAAATTTAAAATGAAAAAAGCAAATAAAACGAAGCTATGGAGATTAAATACGCTTTACACCGCTTAATCAGCCAAAGGTGTCAATGTAAACAACTGAATACTTGTCAGTGATTGGTTGAAATTATCGAAATAAGACAATGTTTTACATGAAATAAATTCGAATACAAAAATATTTTTCTGTTCTATAACACAAAATAGATAAGTATACGAAGTTTGAAAGTCTTTCGGTACCAAAAACACTACGTAAAACGTTAATGAAAACGGTGGCCCCCGTTTTAAAATAGATCCCTCGATCGTAAAGTCATGAGTTCAGTTCCCGGCAACGCGTTGTGCCCCTGAGCAAAATACTTTATTTCACGTTGTTCTAGTTCACTCAACTGAAAAAAAAATGAGTAGTTCCTGTATTTCTAAGGGCCAGCCTTGTCACACTTTGTGTCATGCTGAATCTCCCTGATTACTACGTTGAGAGTAGTGTATGCGGAGTGCTCAGCCACGTGCACATTAATTTCACGAACAGGCTGTTCCGTTGACGTCGTGATTATCCAGAAGTGATGGGAAGAGACCAGGCGGTTTTACCCTTTGCCCCTCATCCGGTTTGTCACAATCTGTGACTCCTTTTCTCCCTCCCACACCCCTGATGCTGCAATAAAAGGCAGGATCACTGATTCCATAACCGAACAGAACAAAATCCTTAATTACCGGAGCTTATGAGTGAACTAATATCGTCCAACCTGTGATGTTTGAGACGTTTGGAAGGGCTGAGCTGCTAACAACAAAGTTCTTGTCATCTTTGGCTGTTCACCTTACCGAGGTGTCACGTGATGCCTGTGAGTGTGCCTGGCTGTTCCAACGTCTCAGTTTCGCCATTGTTCGCAGTAATGCCGCGAGCATGTTGGCTTGCTTTAGTAGGTCCCATTGAACCTTGTGATGTGCGACAAGTTGAAGCAGTTAGTGTTGAATTCATGCTGTTCCTTTTCCTTTGTTGTTTTCTTCCTTTTCCCCTTCTTTTTTCTCTTCTGTTTCCTTTCTTTGCTCATGTTTGTGCTGTCTTCGTTTCTGGATTTCTATTTTAATGTGGTTTTGTATTATATATATGTATGATATACGTATTATATATGTAATTACAAAATCGTCTAAACTAAGTTACGCTATTACTGAAAGAAAGAAAGAAAGAAAGAAAGAAAGAAAGAAAGAAAGAAAGAAAGAAAGAAAGAAAGAAACGGACAAAAACAGCAAATGACACAATGTGAATGATACAACAACAATATTAACGAGTTGAAAAGAATTTATTTCTTACATTGTTATCAAACTAGCGGGACCTGTGAATATTTCACAGAATTAAAGCTAAACTTATTGAGTTATTTATGAAAACTTTATCCAAAAAGCTGAAAATGTAGCCTGTGTTGAGTCTTTATGGAAAAATAATCACTCATCTGCTACTCGTTGAAATAAATTGGAACACGATGATTACTTAATGCACTTTATATATACACTTAACATACTTTCTGCACAATTTTATAGATTTAATATGCAGTACTCGTAAAATAAATATTCACTCCTATTTTTCCATTTTTCTCATAAACAAACAAAAAAAATATCCCGTACATATGATACAACCTTTGTTTAAATAACATATATCTGCCACGTAAATAAGCGAGAATATTTCACGGAATTGTACTTAAGCGCATGCGTTAACTGATAGGTGATATAGAAAAAACGTAGTTTAATTTTAAAAAATACACTTTTCACCATCCAGTTACCACCGCCTCCATCTCGACTACCACTACCATCATCATCTCTCTCTCCCCCTCTCTCTCTCTCTCCATCTCTCTCTCCCTCTCTCTCTCCCTCTCTCTTTCTCCCACTCTCTCTCTCCCTCTCTCTTTCTCCCACTCTCTCTCCCTCTCTCTCTCCCTCTCTCTTTTCCCCTCTCTCTCCTTTCCTTCTCTCCCCTCCCCCTCCCCCTCCCCCTCCCCCTCCCCCTCCCCCTACTCCTCTATCTCCCTACCCCTCTCTCTCTGTCCTTCTTTAACCTCATCATCAGAACATCACCACTCACATCACGTACCTCGCATCATGGATGCTTCTCTCTTCCTATTTTTCTCTCGCCGTCTGTTTTCTTTCCCCCCCCTCTCTCTCTCTCTCTCTTCCTCCCTCTTCCAGTCTCACTCTTCGCCTTATCCTCTTTGTCTCGCTCCTTTCCTTTCTCCACTCTTTCCTTTCAACTAATCACGTGAAAGCGTTACAATTATATTCCCTCTATCTCACGTCATGGACGCTTCTCCCTCCCTCTTTTTCCCTCTCCCTATTTTCTTTCGCCCTCTTTTTCTCTAATCACGTCAAAGCGTTACCAACGGGCTAAGTAACGCAATGACAAGCAGAATCATTTTAAAATATGAACTGTATGCTATACCTGATCATATGCTAAAATAATTCCACTGCACTCTGTCGTTCCTCATTTATCGAATCACTAAATTACAGGCATCTAAACACAGCAACACCGGTTGTTAAGATGTTGTGGAGGACAAACACACACCCAAACACAACACACACACACACACACATACACACACACACACACACACACACACACACACACACACACACACACACACACACACACACATATATATACACATACACGACATGCTTCTTTCAGTTTCCGTCTACCAAATGCACTCACAAGGCTTTGGTTAGTCTGAGGCTATAGTAAAAGGCATTTTTCAAAGGTACCATGTATGGGAATGAACCCAGAATCATGCGATTTGGCAGCGAATCGTTTGCCACACACCCATGCCTGCGTCTATGGACATCGACCTAAAATAGAATAATCTGATTTTGACCTTATTTTGATGCTGCAGCCATTGATATTTCTACTTGTTTCTTCATCTCTAATGAGCCAGCCTTTAGTTGCTCTTGTCGTTAATCCTCATACCTGCCCTTATACCCTAA